>NW_027008722.1:0-77365 GCF_036934945.1 Oncorhynchus masou masou
ATATCAGTATACACTACCATATCAGTATACACTACCATATCAGTACACACTACCATATCAGTATACACTACCATATCAGTATACACTACCATATCAGTATATCAGTACACACTACCATATCAGTACACACTACTATATCAGTATATCAGTATACACTACCATATCAGTACACACTACTATATCAGTATACACTACCATATCAGTACACACTACCATATCAGTATATCAGTACACACTACCATATCAGTACACACTACCATATCAGTACACTCTACCCTATCAGTATACACTACCATATCAGTATACACTACCATATCAGTACACACTACCATATCAGTACACACTACCATATCAGTACACACTACCATACCAGTATACACTACCATACCAGTATACACTACCATATCAGTACACACTACTATATCAGTATATCAGTATACACTACCATATCAGTACACACTACCATATCAGTATATCAGTATACACTACCATATCAGTACACACTACCATATCAGTATATCAGTATACACTACCATATCAGTACACACTACCATATCAGTACACACTACCATATCAGTACACACTACCATACCAGTATACACTACCATACCAGTATACACTACCATATCAGTACACACTACTATATCAGTATATCAGTATACACTACCATATCAGTACACACTACTATATCAGTATACACTACCATATCAGTACACACTACCATATCAGTATATCAGTATACACTACCATATCAGTACACACTACCATATCAGTATATCAGTATACACTACCATATCAGTATACACTACCATATCAGTATACACTACCATATCAGTACACACTACCATATCAGTATATCAGTATACACTACCATATCAGTATACACTACCATATCAGTACACACTACCATATCAGTATACACTACTATAGCAGTATACACTACCATATCAGTATACACTACCATATCAGTACACACTACCATATCAGTATACACTACCATATCAGTACACACTACCATATCAGTATATCAGTATACACTACCATATCAGTATACACTACCATATCAGTACACACTACCATATCAGTATATCAGTATACACTACCATATCAGTACACACTACCATATCAGTATATCAGTATACACTACCATATCAGTACACACTACCATATCAGTACACACTACCATATCAGTACACACTACCATACCAGTATACACTACCATACCAGTATACACTACCATATCAGTACACACTACTATATCAGTATATCAGTATACACTACCATATCAGTACACACTACTATATCAGTATACACTACCATATCAGTACACACTACCATATCAGTATATCAGTATACACTACCATATCAGTACACACTACCATATCAGTATATCAGTATACACTACCATATCAGTATACACTACCATATCAGTATACACTACCATATCAGTACACACTACCATATCAGTATATCAGTATACACTACCATATCAGTATACACTACCATATCAGTACACACTACCATATCAGTATACACTACTATAGCAGTATACACTACCATATCAGTATACACTACCATATCAGTACACACTACCATATCAGTATACACTACCATATCAGTACACACTACCATATCAGTATATCAGTATACACTACCATATCAGTATACACTACCATATCAGTACACACTACCATATCAGTATACACTACCATATCAGTACACACTACGATATCAGTATACACTACTATATCAGTATACACTACCATATCAGTATACACTACCATATCAGTACACACTACCATATCAGTATATCAGTATACACTACCATATCAGTACACACTACCATATCAGTATATCAGTATACACTACCATATCAGTATACACTACCATATCAGTATATCAGTATACACTACCATATCAGTACACACTACCATATCAGTATATCAGTATACACTAACATATCAGTACACACTACCATATCAGTATACACTACCATATCAGTATACACTACCATATCAGTATACACTACCATATCAGTATATCAGTATACACTACCATATCAGTACACACTACCATATCAGTATACAATACCATATCAGTACACACTACCATATCAGTATATCAGTATACACTACCATATCAGTATACACTACCATATCAGTATACACTACCATATCAGTATACACTACCATATCAGTATACAATACCATATCAGTATACACTACTATATCAGTATACACTACTATATCAGTATACACTACCATATCAGTATACACTACCATATCACACTACCATATCAGTACACACTACCATATCAGTATATCAGTACACTCTACACTATCAGTATACACTACCATATCAGTATATCAGTACACTCTACCCTATCAGTATACACTACCATATCAGTATATCAGTACACTCTACCCTATCAGTATACACTACCATATCAGTATACACTACCATATCAGTATATCAGTACACACTACCATATCAGTATACACTACCATATCAGTATATCAGTACACTCTACCCTATCAGTACACACTACCATATCAGTATATCAGTACACTCTACCCTATCAGTATACACTACCATATCAGTATACACTACTATATCAGTATACACTACCATATCAGTATACACTACCATATAAGTATACACTACCATATCAGTATACACTACCATATCAGTACACACTACCATATCAGTACACACTACCATATCAGTATATCAGTATACACTACCATATCAGTATATCAGTATACACTACCATATCAGTACACACTACCATATCAGTACACACTACCATATCAGTATATCAGTATACACTACCATATCAGTACACACTACCATATCAGTATATCAGTATACACTACCATATCAGTATACACTACCATATCAGTATATCAGTATACACTACCATATCAGTACACACTACCATATCAGTACACACTACCATATCAGTATATCAGTATACACTACCATATCAGTATACACTACCATATCAGTATACACTACCATATCAGTACACACTACCATATCAGTACACACTACCATATCAGTATACACTACCATATCAGTATACACTACCATATCAGTATACAATACCATATCAGTACACACTACCATATCAGTATATCAGTATACACTACCATATCAGTATACACTACCATATCAGTGCACACTACCACATCAGTATATCAGTATACACTACCATATCAGTATACACTACCATATCAGTACACACTACCATATCAGTATATCAGTATACACTACCATATCAGTATATCAGTATACACTACCATATCAGTATACACTACCATATCAGTATACACTACCATATCAGTATACACTACCATATCAGTATATCAGTATACACTACCATATCAGTGCACACTACCATATCAGTATACACTACCATATCAGTACACTCTACCCTATCAGTATACACTACCATATCAGTATACACTACCATATCAGTACACACTACCATATCATTTTAGACTACTATATCAGTATACACTACGATATCAGTATACACTACCATATCAGTACACACTACCATATCAGTATACACTACCATATCATTTTAGACTACTATATCAGTATACACTACCATATCAGTATACACTACCATATCAGTACACACTACCATATCAGTACACACTACCATATCAGTACACTCTACCATATCAGTATACACTACCATATCAGTACACTACCATATCAGTACACACTACCATATCAGTACACACTACCATATCAGTACACACTACCATATCAGTACACACTACCATACCAGTATACACTACCATACCAGTATACACTACCATATCAGTATATCAATATACACTACCATATCAGTACACACTACTATATCAGTATACACTACCATATCAGTACACACTACCATACCAGTATACACTACCATTTCAGTACACACTAACATATCAGTACACACTACCATATCAGTACACACTACCATATCAGTATACACTACCATATCAGTATACACTACTATATCAGTATACACTACCATATCACACTACCATATCAGTACACATTACCATATCACACTACCATATCAGTATACACTACCATATCAGTACACACTACCATATCAGTATACACTACCATATCAGTATACACTACTATATCAGTATACACTACCATATCAGTACACACTACCATATCAGTACACACTACCATATCAGTACACACTACCTTATCAGTATACACTACCATATCAGTATACACTACTATATCAGTATACACTACCATATCAGTACACACTACCATATCAGTATACACTACCATATCAGTATACACTACCATATCAGTATATCAGTACACACTACCATATCAGTACACTCTACCCTATCAGTATACACTACCATATCAGTATACACTACCATATCAGTATACACTACCATATCAGTATACACTACCATATCACACTACCATATCAGTATACACTACCATATCAGTATACACTACCATATCAGTATACACTACCATATTTGTATACACTACCATATCACACTACCATATCAGTATACACTACCATATCAGTACACACTACCATATCAGTACACACTACCATATCAGTACACACTCCATATCAGTATACACTACCATATCACACTACCATATCACACTACCATATCAGTATATCAGTATACACTACCATATCAGTATACACTACCATATCAGTATACACTACCATATCAGTATACACTACCATATCAGTATACACTACCATATCACACTACCATATCACACTACCATATCAGTACACACTACCATATCAGTATACACTACCATATCAGTATATCAGTACACACTACCATATCAGTACACACTACCATATCAGTATACACTACCATATCAGTATACACTACCATATCAGTATATCAGTACACACTACCATATCAGTATACACTACCATATCAGTATACACTACCATATCACACTACCATATCAGTATACACTACCATATCAGTATGAACTACCATATCAGTATAAACTACCATATCAGTACACACTACCATATCAGTATACACTACCATATCAGTACACACTACCATATCAGTATACACTACCATATCAGTACACTACCATATCAGTACACACTACCATATCAGTACACACTACCATATCAGTACACACTACCATATCAGTACACACTACCATACCAGTATACACTACCATACCAGTATACACTACCATATCAGTATATCAATATACACTACCATATCAGTACACACTACTATATCAGTATACACTACCATATCAGTACACTACCATACCAGTATACACTACCATTTCAGTACACACTAACATATCAGTACACACTACCATATCAGTACACACTACCATATCAGTATACACTACCATATCAGTATACACTACTATATCAGTATACACTACCATATCACACTACCATATCAGTACACATTACCATATCACACTACCATATCAGTATACACTACCATATCAGTACACACTACCATATCAGTATACACTACCATATCAGTATACACTACTATATCAGTATACACTACCATATCAGTACACACTACCATATCAGTACACACTACCATATCAGTACACACTACCTTATCAGTATACACTACCATATCAGTATACACTACCATATCAGTATACACTACCATATCACACTACCATATCACACTACCATATCAGTACACACTACCATATCAGTATACACTACCATATCAGTATATCAGTACACACTACCATATCAGTACACACTACCATATCAGTATACACTACCATATCAGTATACACTACCATATCAGTATATCAGTACACACTACCATATCAGTATACACTACCATATCAGTATACACTACCATATCACACTACCATATCAGTATACACTACCATATCAGTATGAACTACCATATCAGTATAAACTACCATATCAGTACACACTACCATATCAGTATACACTACCATATCAGTACACACTACCATATCAGTATACACTACCATATCAGTACACTACCATATCAGTACACACTACCATATCAGTACACACTACCATATCAGTACACACTACCATATCAGTACACACTACCATACCAGTATACACTACCATACCAGTATACACTACCATATCAGTATATCAATATACACTACCATATCAGTACACACTACTATATCAGTATACACTACCATATCAGTACACACTACCATACCAGTATACACTACCATTTCAGTACACACTAACATATCAGTACACACTACCATATCAGTACACACTACCATATCAGTATACACTACCATATCAGTATACACTACTATATCAGTATACACTACCATATCACACTACCATATCAGTACACATTACCATATCACACTACCATATCAGTATACACTACCATATCAGTACACACTACCATATCAGTATACACTACCATATCAGTATACACTACTATATCAGTATACACTACCATATCAGTACACACTACCATATCAGTACACACTACCATATCAGTACACACTACCTTATCAGTATACACTACCATATCAGTATACACTACTATATCAGTATACACTACCATATCAGTACACACTACCATATCAGTATACACTACCATATCAGTATACACTACCATATCAGTATATCAGTACACACTACCATATCAGTACACTCTACCCTATCAGTATACACTACCATATCAGTATACACTACCATATCAGTATACACTACCATATCAGTATACACTACCATATCACACTACCATATCAGTATACACTACCATATCAGTATACACTACCATATCAGTATACACTACCATATTTGTATACACTACCATATCACACTACCATATCAGTATACACTACCATATCAGTACACACTACCATATCAGTACACACTACCATATCAGTACACACTCCATATCAGTATACACTACCATATCACACTACCATATCACACTACCATATCAGTATATCAGTATACACTACCATATCAGTATACACTACCATATCAGTATACACTACCATATCAGTATACACTACCATATCAGTATACACTACCATATCACACTACCATATCACACTACCATATCAGTACACACTACCATATCAGTATACACTACCATATCAGTATATCAGTACACACTACCATATCAGTACACACTACCATATCAGTATACACTACCATATCAGTATACACTACCATATCAGTATATCAGTACACACTACCATATCAGTATACACTACCATATCAGTATACACTACCATATCACACTACCATATCAGTATACACTACCATATCAGTATGAACTACCATATCAGTATAAACTACCATATCAGTACACACTACCATATCAGTATACACTACCATATCAGTACACACTACCATATCAGTATACACTACCATATCAGTACACACTACCATATCAGTATACACTACTATATCAGTATACACTACCATATCAGTATACACTACCATATCAGTATATCAGTATACCAGTATACACTACCATATCAGTACACACTACCATATCAGTACACACTACCATATCAGTATATCAGTATACCAGTATACACTACCATATCAGTACACACTACCATATCAGTACACACTACCATATCAGTACACACTATCATATCAGTATACACTACCATATCAGTACACACTACCATATCAGTATACACTACCATATCAGTATACACTACCATATCAGTATACACTACCATATCAGTATATCAGTATACCAGTATACACTACCATATCAGTACACACTACCATATCAGTACACACTACCATATCAGTATACACTACCATATCAGTATATCAGTATACCAGTATACACTACCATATCAGTACACACTACCATATCAGTACACACTACCATATCAGTACACACTACCATATCAGTACACACTACCATATCAGTATACACTACCATATCAGTATGAACTACCATATCAGTATAAACTACCATATCAGTACACACTACCATATCAGTATACACTACCATATCAGTACACACTACCATATCAGTATACACTACCATATCAGTACACACTACCATATCAGTATACACTACTATATCAGTATACACTACCATATCAGTATACACTACCATATCAGTATATCAGTATACCAGTATACACTACCATATCAGTACACACTACCATATCAGTACACACTACCATATCAGTATATCAGTATACCAGTATACACTACCATATCAGTACACACTACCATATCAGTACACACTACCATATCAGTACACACTATCATATCAGTATACACTACCATATCAGTACACACTACCATATCAGTATACACTACCATATCAGTATACACTACCATATCAGTATACACTACCATATCAGTATATCAGTATACCAGTATACACTACCATATCAGTACACACTACCATATCAGTACACACTACCATATCAGTATACACTACCATATCAGTATATCAGTATACCAGTATACACTACCATACCAGTACACACTACCATATCAGTACACACTACCATATCAGTACACACTACCATATCAGTACACACTACCATATCAGTATACACTACCATATCACACTACCATATCAGTACACACTACCATATCAGTGCACACTACCATATCAGTATACACTACCATATCACACTACCATATCAGTATACACTACCATATCAGTATACACTACCATATCAGTATACACTACCAATATCAGTATACACTACCATATCAGTACACACTACCATATCAGTACACACTACCATATCAGTATACACTACCATATCGGTACACACTACCATATCAGTATACACTACCATATCAGTATACACTACCATATCACACTACCATATCACACTACCATATCAGTACACACTACCATATCAGTATACACTACCATATCAGTATACACTACCATATCAGTATAAACTACCATATCAGTACACACTACCATATCAGTACACACTACCATATCAGTACACACTACCATATCAGTACACACTACCATATCACACTACCATATCAGTATACACTACCATATCAGTACACACTACCATATCAGTATACACTACCATATCAGTATACACTACCATATCAGTATCCACTACCATATCAGTATATCAGTATACCAGTATACACTACCATATCAGTACACACTACTATATCAGTATACACTACCATATCAGTATACACTACCATATCACACTACTATATCAGTATACACTACCATATCACACTACCATATCAGTATACACTACCATATCAGTATATCAGTATACCAGTATACACTACCATATCAGTACACACTACCATATCAGTACACACTACCATATCAGTACACACTACCATATCAGTATACACTACCATATCAGTATACACTACCATATCACACTACCATATCAGTACACACTACCATATCAGTATACACTACCATATCAGTATATCAGTATACCAGTATACACTACCATATCAGTACACACTACCATATCAGTACACACTACCATATCAGTACACACTACCATATCAGTACACACTACCATATCAGTATACACTACCATATCACACTACCATATCAGTACACACTACCATATCAGTGCACACTACCATATCAGTATACACTACCATATCACACTACCATATCAGTATACACTACCATATCAGTATACACTACCATATCAGTATACACTACCAATATCAGTATACACTACCATATCAGTACACACTACCATATCAGTACACACTACCATATCAGTATACACTACCATATCGGTACACACTACCATATCAGTATACACTACCATATCAGTATACACTACCATATCACACTACCATATCACACTACCATATCAGTACACACTACCATATCAGTATACACTACCATATCAGTATACACTACCATATCAGTATAAACTACCATATCAGTACACACTACCATATCAGTACACACTACCATATCAGTACACACTACCATATCAGTACACACTACCATATCACACTACCATATCAGTATACACTACCATATCAGTACACACTACCATATCAGTATACACTACCATATCAGTATACACTACCATATCAGTATCCACTACCATATCAGTATATCAGTATACCAGTATACACTACCATATCAGTACACACTACTATATCAGTATACACTACCATATCAGTATACACTACCATATCACACTACTATATCAGTATACACTACCATATCACACTACTATATCAGTATACACTACCATATCAGTATATCAGTATACCAGTATACACTACCATATCAGTACACACTACCATATCAGTACACACTACCATATCAGTACACACTACCATATCAGTATACACTACCATATCAGTATACACTACCATATCACACTACCATATCAGTACACACTACCATATCAGTATACACTACCATATCACACTACTATATCAGTACACCCACAGGCTTACTGTCTACACCCCTGTCAGGTTTATCTACCCTTCAGTCTTCTCTGGTTGTATCCACACAGGCTTACTGTCTCCACCCCTGTCAGGTTTATCTACCCTTCAGTCTTCTCTGGTTGTATCCACACAGGCTTACTGTCTCCACCCCTGTCAGGTTTATCTACCCTTCAGTCTTCTCTGGTTGTATCCACACAGGCTTACTGTCTCCACCCCTGTCAGGGTTATCTACCCTTCAGTCTTCTCTGGTTGTATCCACACAGGCTTACTGTCTCCACCCCTGTCAGGTTTATCTACCCTTCAGTCTTCTCTGGTTGTATCCACACAGGCTTACTGTCTCCACCCCTGTCAGGTTTATCTACCCTTCAGTCTTCTCTGGTTGTATCCACACAGGCTTACTGTCTCCATCCCTGTCAGGGTTATCTACCCTTCAGTCTTCTCTGGTTGTATCCACACAGGCTTACTGTCTCCACCCCTGTCAGGTTTATCTACCCTTCAGTCTTCTCTGGTTGTATCCACACAGGCTTACTGTCTCCACCCCTGTCAGGGTTATCTACCCTTCAGTCTTCTCTGGTTGTATCCACACAGGCTTACTGTCTCCACCCCTGTCAGGTTTATCTACCCTTCAGTCTTCTCTGGTTGTATCCACACAGGCTTACTGTCTCCACCCCTGTCAGGTTTATCTACCCTTCAGTCTTCTCTGGTTGTATCCACACAGGCTTACTGTCTCCACCCCTGTCAGGTTTATCTACCCTTCAGTCTTCTCTGGTTGTATCCACACAGGCTTACTGTCTCCACCCCTGTCAGGTTTATCTACCCTTCAGTCTTCTCTGGTTGTATCCACACAGGCTTACTGTCTCCACCCCTGTCAGGTTTATCTACCCTTCAGTCTTCTCTGGTTCTATCCACACAGGCTTACTGTCTCCACCCCTGTCAGGTTTATCTACCCTTCAGTCTTCTCTGGTTGTATCCACACAGGCTTACTGTCTCCACCCCTGTCAGGTTTATCTACCCTTCAGTCTTCTCTGGTTGTATCCACACAGGCTTACTGTCTCCACCCCTGTCAGGTTTATCTACCCTTCAGTCTTCTCTGGTTGTATCCACACAGGCTTACTGTCTCCACCCCTGTCAGGTTTATCTACCCTTCCGTCTTCTCTGGTTGTATCCACACAGGCTTACTGTCTCCACCCCTGTCAGGTTTATCTACCCTTCAGTCTTCTCTGGTTGTATCCACACAGGCTTACTGTCTCCACCCCTGTCAGGGTTATCTACCCTTCACCCAGTCTTCTCTGGTTGTATCCACACAGGCTTACTGTCTCCACCCCTGTCAGGGTTATCTACCCTTCACCCAGTCTTCTCTGGTTGTATCCACACAGGCTTACTGTCTCCACCCCTGTCAGGTTTATCTACCCTTCAGTCTTCTCTGGTTGTATCCACACAGGCTTACTGTCTCCACCCCTGTCAGGTTTATCTACCCTTCACCCAGTCTTCTCTGGTTGTATCCACACAGGCTTACTGTCTCCACCCCTGTCAGGTTTATCTACCCTTCACCCAGTCTTCTCTGGTTGTTTATTCAGCCCTGGGCACTCAGCCAAGCCTGTCTGTTATACAACTCAGGGTGTTTACCCAACCGAATATTACAGGGAAGCAGGTAAATAGCAAGGTCTGCTCTTCAGATCTACATCATTTGGCCTGTCACAGCACTGTCTCAACACTGTCTCAACACTGTCTCAACACTGTCTCAACACTGTCTCAGCACTGTCTCAGCACTGTCTCAACACTGTCTCAACACTGTCTCAACACTGTCTCAGCACTGTCTCAGCACTGTCTCAACACTGTCTCAGCACTGTCTCAACACTGTCTCAGCACTGGGGAAGAAGTATCAAGTCTATTGCAAATGGCTTGGAGGGAAGTAACATATAGCAACTGGCCTATATTTTATATTAGTGGGACAATGGAACATAGTTTAACATGATCCTATTGTCTATTGGCTTCAAGAAGATGTTCACTTTATCCATTACAACAATCTGAGCCCCCTTATCTGCTGGTTTAATCACTATACTCTGATTGATGTTGAATGTTTCTAGAGCTTGATTTTTTTTTAAATGCTTCTGAATTGAGAAAAGGAAGCCACATCCCTACGTATAAGAGTCTGTATAGTTTCTGACACGGACTCCAACTGAGGTTCCCAATGTGACGGGTTTGGAAATTGTATATGAGGAAAATATGCTTGATATTCAAAATGATCTGATAACTTCAATCTTCTATGATAGATCCCCTTCGGAACTCCCCACAGTCCACCTGTGTCATAACTTCTCCTTGTCCGGGCGGTGCTCGGCGTCGGCTTCGCCGGCCTACTAGACATCACTCATCCTTGTTTCCTTTTCCGTTTGTTTTGTCTTTGGTTCTTTCACACCTGGTTTCATTTGCTTTCATTGCAGTGTGTATAATTACCCCTGTTGCCTGCTTAGGTTTGTGCGGGATTGTTCATTTCATTTTGCTCGTTGAGGTTGTGCCTCAGTTATTTTCTTGTATATACCGATTGTGTGTAAATTTAAGGAGCGTTGTTTTTTCTTCCTTTTCGTGAGTAACTGTGTTCTCTTTTGTCGTGGGTGTTTATTATGGTATTCTACCTGACCCTATTGTTGTGGACTTGCCTATTAAAAGACGCTACTTGGACATCTCTGCTCTCCTGTGCTTGACTCCTTCATCTACCTCTAAATCAATATCACAACAACCTGTTTAGGAGTTGGAATGAAAGTCAGTCCTCTTTCTAGAACCTCTCGGCTTGGTTGACCCCAGTGGGACATTGCTGGTCAAGACCTCAAATCGGTTGTGAAGTAGCATGGACATGTTGATGGAACAAGGTCACTAAACTGGTGGTTAGACAGGGTACATCCAAGAGCCTCTGCTGTCATCTAGAGGGTGTTTCTCTGTACTGCTTGACACATGGAGACTCAATGGAGGCCCAGTGGATAGACAGGGTACATCCAAGAGCCTCTGCTGACATCTACAGGGTGTTTCTCTGTACTGCTTGAAACATGGAGACTCAATGGAGGCCCAGTGCACGTGCTCAAAGTCAGAACCAAACAATTGTTGGTCAGGTTGTGATCTATAAAGCAGTATGTTCTTCAGTTAGATGCCAACTAATATTCCTACAGGGACAATAGGTGGGGCAGGAGGAAGAATGGTGGTCCTGATTTACACAGGGACAATAGGTGAGGCAGGAGGAAGAATGGTGGTCCTGATTTACACAGGGACAATAGGTGGGGCAGGAGGAAGAATGGTGGTCCTGATTTACACAGGGACAATAGGTGGGGCAGGAGGAAGAATGGTGGTCCTGATTTACACAGGGACAATAGGTGGGGCAGGAGGAAGAATGGTGGTCCTGATTTACACAGGGACAATAGGTGGGGCAGGAGGAAGAATGGTGGTCCTGATTTACACAGGGACAATAGGTGGGGCAGGAGGAAGAATGGTGGTCCTGATTTACACAGGGACAATAGGTGGGGCAGGAGGAAGAATGGAGGTCCTGATTTACACAGGGACAATAGGTGGGGCAGGAGGAAGAATGGTGGTCCTGATTTACACAGGGACAATAGGTGGGGCAGGAGGAAGAATGGTGGCCCTGATTTACACAGGGACAATAGGTGGGGCAGGAGGAAGAATGGTGGTCCTGATTTACACAGGGACAATAGGTGGGGCAGGAGGAAGAATGGTGGTCCTGATTTACACAGGGACAATAGGTGGGGCAGGAGGAAGAATGGTGGTCCTGATTTACACAGGGACAATAGGTGGGGCAGGAGGAAGAATGGTGGTCCTGATTTACACAGGGACAATAGGTGAGGCAGGAGGAAGAATGGTGGTCCTGATTTACACAGGGACAATAGGTGGGGCAGGAGGAAGAATGGTGGTCCTGATTTACACAGGGACAATAGGTGGGGCAGGAGGAAGAATGGTGGTCCTGATTTACACAGGGACAATAGGTGGGGCAGGAGGAAGAATGGTGGTCCTGATTTACACAGGGACAATAGGTGAGGCAGGAGGAAGAATGGTGGTCCTGATTTACACAGGGACAATAGGTGGGGCAGGAGGAAGAATGGTGGTCCTGATTTACACAGGGACAACAGGTGGGGCAGGAGGAAGAATGGTGGTCCTGATTTACACAGGGACAATAGGTGAGGCAGGAGGAAGAATGGTGGTCCTGATTTACACAGGGACAATAGGTGAGGCAGGAGGAAGAATGGTGGTCCTGATTTACACAGGGACAATAGGTGAGGCAGGAGGAAGAATGGTGGTCCTGATTTACACAGGGACAATAGGTGGGGCAGGAGGAAGAATGGTGGTCCTGATTTACACAGGGACAATAGGTGGGGCAGGAGGAAGAATGGTGGTCCTGATTTACACAGGGACAATAGGTGGGGCAGGAGGAAGAATGGTGGTCCTGATTTACACAGGGACAATAGGTGAGGCAGGAGGAAGAATGGTGGTCCTGATTTACACAGGGACAATAGGTGGGGCAGGAGGAAGAATGGTGGTCCTGATTTACACAGGGACAATAGGTGGGGCAGGAGGAAGAATGGTGGTCCTGATTTACACAGGGACAATAGGTGGGGCAGGAGGAAGAATGGTGGTCCTGATTTACACAGGGACAATAGGTGAGGCAGGAGGAAGAATGGTGGTCCTGATTTACACAGGGACAATAGGTGGGGCAGGAGGAAGAATGGTGGTCCTGATTTACACAGGGACAATAGGTGGGGCAGGAGGAAGAATGGTGGTCCTGATTTACACAGGGACAATAGGTGAGGCAGGAGGAAGAATGGTGGTCCTGATTTACACAGGGACAATAGGTGAGGCAGGAGGAAGAATGGTGGTCCTGATTTACACAGGGACAATAGGTGAGGCAGGAGGAAGAATGGTGGTCCTGATTTACACAGGGACAATAGGTGGGGCAGGAGGAAGAATGGTGGTCCTGATTTACACAGGGACAATAGGTGGGGCAGGAGGAAGAATGGTGGTCCTGATTTACACAGGGACAATAGGTGAGGCAGGAGGAAGAATGGTGGTCCTGATTTACACAGGGACAATAGGTGGGGCAGGAGGAAGAATGGTGGTCCTGATTTACACAGGGACAATAGGTGAGGCAGGAGGAAGAATGGTGGTCCTGATTTACACAGGGACAATAGGTGGGGCAGGAGGAAGAATGGTGGTCCTGATTTACACAGGGACAATAGGTGGGGCAGGAGGAAGAATGGTGGTCCTGATTTACACAGGGACAATAGGTGGGGCAGGAGGAAGAATGGTGGTCCTGATTTACACAGGGACAATAGGTGAGGCAGGAGGAAGAAAGGTGGTCCTGATTTACACAGGGACAATAGGTGGGGCAGGAGGAAGAATGGTGGTCCTGATTTACACAGGGACAATAGGTGGGGCAGGAGGAAGAATGGTGGTCCTGATTTACACAGGGACAATAGGTGGGGCAGGAGGAAGAATGGTGGTCCTGATTTACACAGGGACAATAGGTGAGGCAGGAGGAAGAATGGTGGTCCTGATTTACACAGGGACAATAGGTGGGGCAGGAGGAAGAATGGTGGTCCTGATTTACACAGGGACAATAGGTGGGGCAGGAGGAAGAATGGTGGTCCTGATTTACACAATTCCTCTTTTTTCTTTAGAGCTTCAGATTGAGATTGTTGTTATTCACCAATATGTTTTTCTTCAGTGTTGCACACTGGGTTCTCCAAGGGGAAAACTCCCTCTATTCTCCTCTTGACTGTTGGAGCTCGTTGCTTTTGCTGGGAATTGTCCCCTATTGGTGTCTAGTTTTAGCTGAGTCCCCAGTTATAATTCATGTGGTTCATTTAAAAGTTTGCAAAAATATTAAAAGTACATTTGAAAAAATGTGCTCCTCGACATTTCCCCACAATAGGCTTTTTCAGACAATGGACCAAAAGTAGCCAATCAAAGCCAAAGGAGATGAGCAGCAGCAGCAGCATCAGTGTCTGGAATGCTGGGTTACTATGGTTACTACGTTTACTGAAGATGATGCATTGCTGAACATTTTGTGTGGGGTCCATCTACTGGGAGGTGGTTAACTAGTCTGTATATATAATTTTCTGTGTGGGTCCATCAACTGGGAGGTGGTTAACTAGTCTGTATATATAATGTTCTGTGTGGGTCCATCAACTGGGAGGTGGTTAACTAGTCTGTATATATAAAGTTCTGTGTTCCATCTACTGGGAGGTGGTTAACTAGTCTGTATATATAATTTTCTGTGTGGGTCCATCAACTGGGAGGTGGTTAACTAGTCTGTATATATAATGTTCTGTGTGGGTCCATCAACTGGGAGGTGGTTAACTAGTCTGTATATATAAAGTTCTGTGTTCCACCTACTGGGAGGTGGTTAACTAGTCTGTATATATAATGTTCTGTGTGGGTCCATCTACTGGGAGGTGGTTAACTAGTCTGTATATATACAGTTCTGAGTGGGTCCATCTACTGGGAGGTGGTTAACTAGTCTGTATATATAAAGTTCTGTGTGGGTCCATCTACTGGGAGGTGGTTAACTAGTCTGTATATATAAAGTTCTGTGTGGGTCCACCTACTGGGAGGTGGTTAACTAGTCTGTATATATAAAGTTCTGTGTGGGTCCATCTACTGGGAGGTGGTTAACTAGTCTGTATATATAAAGTTCTGAGTGGGTCCATCTACTGGGAGGTGGTTAACTAGTCTGTATATATAAAGTTCTGAGTGGGTCCACCTACTGGGAGGTGGTTAACTAGTCTGTATATATAAAGTTCTGTGTGGGTCCATCTACTGGGAGATGTTTAACTAGTCTGTATATATAAAGTTCTGTGTGGGTCCATCTACTGGGAGGTGGTTAACTAGTCTGTATATTCTACTGATTCATATGGATACCAGTCCATAACATTGGCTGTAAAAGTGGGTAGAAACAGACATATAACTGTAGCTATGTGGTCTTTACTTGAGTGTGTTTCAGCAGGGTGAGGTCAGAGAGATGCTTCCAAGTCACTATTTTTCTGAACTCATAAAATCCTTTACACAATCTGATGGGATGGATGTTCAACCCCATTAAAATGACCATAAGGTCTATATAGAACCGTTAAATTAAGACCTCACTGATCTGTTCATGGCAAAGCAGTTCAATGAATGATACTAATTGATTCTTGAAGAATATAACTAATAAATCATGAGCCTCATCTTGAGGAGTCACCTGTGACAGTATTCATAAAGAGTAGGAGAGATGATCTAGGATCAGTTTAGCCTTTTAGATCATAATGAATCAGATTACATGGAAGAGGAGGGACCTGATCCTAGATCACAATGAATCAGATTACATGGAGAGAAGGACCTGATCCTAGATCATAATGAATCAGATTACATGGAGAGGGGGGACCTGATCCTAGATCATAATGAATCAGATTACATGGAGAGGACGGACCTGATCCTAGATCATAATGAATCAGATTACATGGAGAGAAGGGACCTGATCCTAGATCATAATGAATCAGATTACATGGAGAGAAGGGACCTGATCCTAGATCATAATGAATCAGATTACATGGAGAGGAGGACCTGATCCTAGATCATAATGAATCAGATTACATGGAGAGGACGGACCTGATCCTAGATCATAATGAATCAGATTACATGGAGAGGGGGGACCTGATCCTAGATCATAATGAATCAGATTACATGGAGAGGACGGACCTGATCCTAGATCAGCACTCCTCATCTGAGATACTTCCCTGTATTCACCAGGACCAAGAAACCAAACACTTACTGTTGTAAAGTCTAGTAACAGCAGGTGTTTACTGCCGTCTAGTGGAAGATACCAATAAAACACTTTACAATCAGGGTTGTGAGATGGCTGAGTGAAACAGGAAGTAAAGTTGTTCATTTGTACAGGATCCATTTTGAGACGACAGAGCAGAAAACACTATATGGAGAGAAGTACAAATAAAGTATTTGTGAACAATAAAGGACAGAGTTAGAGAATAAATCCCTGGAATGACATATTATTACTAGTTAGTAGATCTCACAGGGTTCTGTCGTCATTATTTTACCATACACCAGAGACTTCAGGAGGGACGTGATTTCCTCATATGAAAGTGAAAGTAAGGGTGTGGTCTACGCCGTTACAAAACAGCTGTTGAAACCGTAGCGCACATTTCTCGGCAACATTAGAAGCAGGATAAATGTGTTGATTTGAAGGACAGACGGACAGACTCTGGTAAGTATTGGCTACATATAACTATTATAAAGTTAGGTCGTAGTCAGACATTCAACAGACAGAGTAGGCTTGAGATATGATTCTTTATCATGCTGACCAACCTGGACCCGTTTTCCACAATGGAATTTAGACTTAACGTTGGGAACGCATGATAAGTGGGAAACGATATTAACAAAATACAAATTGGAGTTTACACTATTTGAAATATTAAAAGGTGCGTACGTGCTTTTACCCTCCACCCCGTTGATGCGGTGTGGAGCGTAGAGTGCATAGAGTGCACAGTTGGTGAGGGCCACAGCATAGTCCTTTAGTCTCTGTGGGCCAGATGGCCAGTTGGTGAGGGCCACAGCATAGTCCTTTAGTCTCTATGGGCCATATGGCCAGTTGGTGAGGGCCACAGCATAGTCCTTTAGTCTCTATGGGCCAGATGGCCAGTTGGTGAGGGCCACAGCATAGTCCTTTAGTCTCTATGGGCCATATGGCCAGTTGGTGAGGGCCACAGCATAGTCCTTTAGTCTCTATGGGCCATATGGCCAGTTGGTGAGGGCCACAGCATAGTCCTTTAGTCTCTATGGGCCATATGGCCAGTTGGTGAGGGCCACAGCATAGTCATTTAGTCTCTATGGGCCAGATGGCCAGTTGGTGAGGGCCACAGCATAGTCCTTTAGTCTCTATGGGCCCTATGGCCAGTTGGTGAGGGCCACAGCATAGTCATTTAGTCTCTATGGGCCAGATGGCCAGTTGGTGAGGGCCACAGCATAGTCATTTAGTCTCTATGGGCCAGATGGCCAGTTGGTGAGGGCCACAGCATAGTCATTTAGTCTCTATGGGCCAGATGGCCAGTTGGTGAGGGCCACAGCATAGTCCTTTAGTCTCTATGGGCCAGATGGCCAGTTTGTGAGGGCCACAGCATAGTCCTTTAGTCTCTATGGGCCATATGGCCAGTTGGTGAGGGCCACAGCATAGTCATTTAGTCTCTATGGGCCAGATGGCCAGTTGGTGAGGGCCACACCATAGTCCTTTATTCTCTATGGGCCAGATGGCCAGTTGGTGAGGGCCACAGCATAGTCCTTTAGTCTCTATGGAACACAGCATAGTCATTTAGTCTCTATGGAACACAGCAGAGTCCTTTAGTCTCTATGGAACACAGCAGAGTCCTTTAGTCTCTATGGAAAACAGCATAGTCATTTAGTCTCTATGGAACACAGCAGAGTCCTTTAGTCTCTATGGGCCACAGCATAGTCCTTTAGTCTCTATGGAACACAGCATAGTCATTTAGTCTCTATGGAACACAGCAGATTCCTTTAGTCTCTATGGAACACAGCAGAGTCCTTTAGTCTCTATGGAACACAGCAGAGTCATTTAGTCTCTATGGAACACAGCAGAGTCATTTAGTCTCTATGGAACACAGCAGAGTCATTTAGTCTCTATGGAACACAGCATAGTCCTTTAGTCTCTATGGAACACAGCAGAGTCATTTAGTCTCTATGGAACACAGCAGAGTCATTTAGTCTCTATGGAACACAGCATAGTCATTTAGTCTCTATGGAACACAGCAGAGTCATTTAGTCTCTATGGAACACAGCAGAGTCATTTAGTCTCTATGGAACACAACATAGTCATTTAGTCTCTATGGAACACAACATAGTCCTTTAGTCTCTATGGAACACAGCAGAGTCATTTAGTCTCTATGGAACACAGCAGAGTCATTTAGTCTCTATGGAACACAGCAGAGTCATTTAGTCTCTATGGAACACAGCATAGTCCTTTAGTCTCTATGGAACACAGCATAGTCCTTTAGTCTCTATGGACCAGATGGACAGTTGGTGAGGGCCACAGCATAGTCCTTTAGTCTCTATGGAACACAGCAGAGTCCTTTAGTCTCTATGGCCCAGACGGGGAAAGAAACTGTACAGATGGACGTCTATAACATCCAATCACAGACTCCCCAGATGAGGCTCATGATTTATAAGTTATATACCTCTTAATATGTACATATATTGTCTTTATTTAAACCAAGGTAGTTTTAGTTAGTAGTGATGAAGTTGCAACTGTCAGCTGCTGTAAACCTGTGACAGTATTCATCGGAGAGCTGATCTCAGATCAGTTTAGCTGTTTAGTTTTTTATATCATAACGATACTGCTGCAAACCTGTGACAGTTTTCATAGGAGAGCTGATCTCGGGTCAGTTTAGCTTTTTATATCATAATGATTCTGTTGTGAAGTCTGGTTACAGCAGGTGTTTACTGCCATCTAGTGGAAAATATTTTAGTTTTTATTTTATTTTTTTAACTTGGCCAATTGTGCGCCACCCTATGGGACTCCCAATCATGCAGCCTGGATTCTAACCAGGTACTGCAGTGACGCAAGAGGCGAGACTCTGCCCCACTCGGGAGGCGGCTGAGCTGAAACAGAAAGTAAAGCTATTATTTTGTACAGGATCCTTGGGGAGATGACAGGACCCCCCACTGTGGTAAAGGTTGCTGAGAGAGATACCAGGACCCCCCACTGTGGTAATGGTTGCTGAGAGAGATACCTGGACCCCCCACTGTGGTAAAGGTTGCTGAGAGAGATACCTGGACCCCCCACTGTGGTAAAGGTTGCTGAGAGAGATACCTGGACCCCCCACTGTGGTAAAGGTTGCTGAGAGAGATACCTGGACACGCCTGTCGCACTGCAGATGAGTTCCTGATCCAGAAGAAGATGGGGTCTCACCAGGTGCGGTGGTGCAGTGTGGCCCTCCTCTGCGTTAGCCTAGGAGTGCTAATAATAACAGGAGGTTGTCCTCTTGTGGGAAAACTGACAGAGGGAGAGACATGTCCCAAGCCAAAGGGGACATCACCGGCCCAGAGTAGTGGCCCAGAAGTAGATGGTAATGACAGAAGGAGTCCTGAGTCAAAGGGGACATCACCGGCCCAGAGTAGTGGCCCAGAAGTAGATGGTAATGACAGAAGGAGTCCTGAGTCAAAGGGGACATCACCGGCCCAGAGTAGTGGCCCAGAAGTAGATGGTAATGACAGAAGGAGTCCCGAGTCAAAGGGGACATCACCGGCCCAGAGTAGTGGCCCAGAAGTAGATGGTAATGACAGAAGGAGTCCTGCGCATAAAGAACCAACACAGGCCTGTAGTAGTGGCCCAGAAGTAGATGGTAATGACAGAAGGAGTCCTGAGTCAAAGGGGCCATCACCGGCCCAGAGTAGTGGCCCAGAAGTAGATGGTAATGACAGAAGGAGTCCCAAGCCAAAGGGGACATCACCGACCCAGAGTAGTGGCCCAGAAGTAGATGGTAATGACAGAAGGAGTCCCGAGTCAAAGGGGACATCACCGGCCCAGAGTAGTGGCCCAGAAGAAGATGGTAATGACAGAAGGAGTCCTGCGCATAAAGAACCAACACAGGCCTGTAGTAGTGGCCCAGAAGTAGATGGTAATGACAGAAGGAGTCCTGAGTCAAAGGGGCCATCACAGGCCCAGAGTAGTGGCCCAGAAGTAGATGGTAATGACAGAAGGAGTCCCAAGCCAAAGGGGACATCACCGGCCCAGAGTAGTGGCCCAGAAGTAGATGGTAATGACAGAAGGAGTCCCAAGCCAAAGGGGACATCACCGGCCCAGAGTAGTGGCCCAGAAGTAGATGGTAATGACAGAAGGAGTCCCAAGCCAAAGGGGACATCACCGGCCCAGAGTAGTGGCCCAGAAGTAGATGGTAATGACAGAAGGAGTACTGAGTCAAAGGGGACATCACCGGCCCAGAGTAGTGGCCCAGAAGTAGATGGTAATGACAGAAGGAGTCCTGCGCATAAAGAACAAACACAGGCCTGTAGTAGTGGCCCAGAAGTAGATGGTAATGACAGAAGGAGTCCTGCGCATAAAGAACCAACACAGGCCTGTAGTAGTGGCCCAGAAGTAGATGGTAATGACAGAAGGAGTCCTGAGTCAAAGGGGACATCACCGGCCCAGAGTAGTGGCCCAGAAGTAGATGGTAATGACAGAAGGAGTACTGAGTCAAAGGGGCCATCACCGGCCCAGAGTAGTGGCCCAGAAGTAGATGGTAATGACAGAAGGAGTACTGAGTCAAAGGGGACATCACCGGCCCAGAGTAGTGGCCCAGAAGTAGATGGTAATGACAGAAGGAGTACTGAGTCAAAGGGGCCATCACCGGCCCAGAGTAGTGGCCCAGAAGTAGATGGTAATGACAGAAGGAGTCCTGTGCATAACGAACCAACACAGGCCTGTAGTAGTGGCCCAGAAGTAGATGGTAATGACAGAAGGAGTCCTGAGTCAAAGGGGCCATCACCGGCCCAGAGTAGTGGCCCAGAAGTAGATGGTAATGACAGAAGGAGTCCTGTGCATAACGAACCAACACAGGCCTGTAGTAGTGGCCCAGAAGTAGATGGTAATGACAGGAGTCCTGAGAAAGAGGGACCAATGCAGACCTCTAGTAATGGCCCAGAAGTAGATGATCATCGTAGAAGGACAGCCCTGCTGGAACCTCACAAACATGAGGACAATTTGTTCTTATCTAAAGCAGAAATGGTTGCCAACCTGCCCTCCAAAGAAAAGGACTGTTGGGTGTGTGGGATGGGTCCGGTTAAGGTAGGGGCAGGCTTGCCCCTTATGGGAGTCCCAATCGGAGTGAACTTTACTATAGCATTGACAGGAAAAATACCTTTTTATACTATGACCAACAATGTTAAGGTATATAATCAACCCAATGTATCCTATTACTTGAGGCCTGGTAATGTCTCAATCCCACCCATTTCAGTGGCTGGGGTGATGACTGCCCCTTGGTGTATTAGAGGATATGGAGATCACCATTTGGGTGAATTGAAATGTAATTGTACTATGAATCTTAATGGATCAAATGCTTGCAATTTAACAGTAATACAGGAGAATGGTCAGGCAGATAAGGAACCATTTAAAATGTGGGTTGACAAACATAGCACAACTCTGAGAGGAGCCCCAAATGGCACCTATTGGCTGTGTGGTAAGATGGCTTACTATAGCCTGCCCTCGAACTGGGGAGGTACTTGTACTGTTGGGTTTGTGGTGACAGCTAGGAGAACCGTTCCAAATAATGAGAGGGATCTGATGGCTCTGTTTAGAGACTACAAACTTCCTGGAATGAGGAGAGATAACGTCACTCACGCTGATGTCACTCACGCTCAGATACCTGCCTCCAGGTTCTTTGGTGTGTTTTTCTCTGGGTATGGAGTTGTATGTGCCCTAGACCAAATCCATGACATCTCTAGACACATAGAGAACATTGGCAATGCTAGTAGAAATGCCCTGGAACAATTGAATGGGGAACTAAAAAAATTGCTTAAGTTAGCTCTGCAAATCAGAGAGGCTCTTGATTATCTTCTGGCAGGTCAAGGGGGCACTTGTGCAATCATTGGGGATGACTGTTGTATTTTTGTTCTCCCAGATCACTCTTCTAATGTGACTGATCTTGCAGAATACATTGCCACTGCGGCTTAGAAAAATCCCCCAAAACCAGAGTGGATGCTTGCAACTTGGTTGGAATCCCTGTTTGGAAGTTGGGTTGCAGCGGTGGCTGGGCTGCAGCGTGTGTTTTATGCTTGGTTTGCATGAGTATTATTAACTATATATTATTATGTTTTATGCTTGGTTTAACTGATTATTATTAACTATATATTATTATGTTTTATGCTTGGTTTGCCTGATTATTATTAACTATATATTATTATGTTTTATGCTTGGTTTGCCTGATTATTATTAACTATATATTATTATGTTTTATGCTTGGTTTGCCTGATTATTATTAACTATATATTATTATGTTTTATGCTTGGTTTAACTGATTATTATTAACTATATATTATTATGTTTTATGCTTGGTTTGCCTGATTATTATTAACTATATATTATTATGTTTTATGCTTGGTTTAACTGATTATTATTAACTATATATTATTATGTTTTATGCTTGGTTTGCCTGATTATTATTAACTATATATTATTATGTTTTATGCTTGGTTTAACTGATTATTATTAACTATATATTATTATGTTTTATGCTTGGTTTGCCTGATTATTATTAACTATATATTATTATGTTTTATGCTTGGTTTGCCTGATTATTATTAACTATATATTATTATGTTTTATGCTTGGTTTGCCTGATTATTATTAACTATATATTATTATGTTTTATGCTTGGTTTGCCTGATTATTATTAACTATATATTATTATGTTTTATGCTTGGTTTGCATGATTATTATTAACTATATATTATTATGTTTTATGCTTGGTTTGCCTGATTATTATTAACTATATATTATTATGTTTTATGCTTGGTTTGCATGATTATTATTAACTATATATTATTATGTTTTATGCTTGGTTTGCCAGATTATTATTAACTATATATTATTATGTTTTATGCTTGGTTTGCCTGATTATTATTAACTATACATTATTATGTTTTATGCTTGGTTTGCCTGATTATTATTAACTATATATTATTATGTTTTATGCTTGGTTTGCATCATTAACTGTCGAGCTGTATCACCGCCTGGTACGGCAACTGCTCCGCCCACAACCGTAAGGCTCTCCAGAGGGTGTTGAAGTCTGCACAACGCATCACCAGGGGCAAACTACCTGTCCTCCAGGACACCTACACCACTCCAGGACACCTACACCACCTCCAGGACACCTACACCACAGGAAGGCCATAAAGATCATCAAGGACAACAACGCACGAGTCACTGCCTGTTCACCCCGCTATCATCCAGAAGGCGAGGTCAGTACAGGTGCATCAAAGCAGGGACCGAGAGACTGAAAAACAGCTTCTATCTCAAGGCCATCAGACTGTTAAACAGCCACCACTAACATTGAGTGGCTGCTGCCAACACACTGACTCAACTACAGCCACTTTAATAATGGGAATTGATGGGAATTGATGTAAAATATATCACTAGCCACTTTAAGCAATGCGCTTTAATATAATGTTTACATACCCTTCATTACTCATCTCATATGTATACGTATATACTGTACTCTATATCATCTACTGCATCTTTATGTAAACATGTATCACTAGCCACTTTAACTATGCCACTTTGTTTATATACTCATCTCATATGTATATACTGTGCTCGATACCATCTACTGCATCTTGCCTATGCCGCTCTGTACCATCACTCATTCATATATCTTTATGTACGTATTCTTTATCCCTTTACACTTGTGTGTATAAGGTAGTAGTTTTGGAATTGTTAGTTAGATTACTCGTTGGTTATTACTGCATTGTCGGAACTAGAAGCACAAGCATTTTGCTCCACTCACATTAATATCTGCTAACCATGTGTATGCGACAAACACATTTGATTTGATTTGATATTGTCCTGCCAATAGCCCTGCTAACAGGCAAGTCTATTGGTCTGCTAATAGCCCTGCTAATAGGCACGTCTATTGGTCTGCTAATAGACAATTCTATTGTTCTGCTAATAGCCCTGCTAATAGGCACGTCTATTGGTCTGCTAATAGACAATTATATTGCTCTGCTAATAGCCCTGCTAATAGGCACGTCTATTGGTCTGCTAATAGACAATTCTATTGTTCTGCTAATAGCACTGCTAATAGACAATTATATTGTTCTGCTAACAGTCCTGCTAATAGCCAAGTCTATTGTTCTGCTAATAGCCCTGCTAATAGACAAGTCTATTGTTCTGCTAATAGTCATAATGGAACTGTACTAGTATTTTCCAGTAAGCAACTTTACCTTCATTGGACAACCTTGTTCCAATATTTCTGTAATTCATTGATATTGATTCCCATAGTAATTAATTATGTATCCATAACGAAATATACAGCTGCATTTTGAAAGAGTATTTGTATCATTATCTTATGAAGGAAAGCATAAAGATGCTGATGAAGAAATACAGTACAGCTTTAAAGGACATTTTGCGGTTGCATGAGGTCACCCACACGCTCTTTAAACATCAGGATAATGTAGCATTTCAAGCATTTTGAAGATAGAATCCGACTCCATTTGGTTACTTGGCTGCAGTCTGACAAGTAAACACAGCCTGCAGTACATACTGTAGAAACACAGCCTGCAGTACATA
Organism: Oncorhynchus masou masou; assembly: GCF_036934945.1. Classification (NCBI taxonomy): domain Eukaryota; kingdom Metazoa; phylum Chordata; class Actinopteri; order Salmoniformes; family Salmonidae; genus Oncorhynchus; species Oncorhynchus masou. Next base: position 26,793 of record NW_027008722.1, read on the forward strand.
CTGTAGAAAACACAGCCTACAGTACATACTCTAGTAAACACAGCCTGCAGTACATACTGTAGAAACACAGCCTACAGTACATACTGTAGTAAACACAGCCTACAGTACATACTGTAGTGAACACAGCCTACAGTACATACTCTAGTAAACACAGCCTACAGTACATACTATAGTGAGCACAGCCTACAGTACATACTGTAGTAAACACAGCCTACAGTACATACTGTAGAAACAGCCTGCAGTACATACTGTAGTAAACACAGCCTACAGTACATACTGTAGAAACAGCCTGCAGTACATACTGTAGTAAACACAGCCTACAGTACATACTCTAGTAAACACAGCCTGCAGTACATACTGTAGAAACACAGCCTACAGTACATACTGTAGTAAACACAGCCTACAGTACATACTGTAGTAAACACAGCCTACAGTACATACTGTAGAAACAGCCTGCAGTACATACTGTGGTAAACACAGCCTACAGTACATACTGTAGTAAACACAGCCTACAGTACATACTGTAGAAACAGCCTGCAGTACATACTGTGGTAAACACAGCCTACAGTACATACTGTAGTAAACACAGCCTACAGTACATACTGTAGAAACAGCCTGCAGTACATACTGTAGTAAACACAGCCTACAGTACATACTGTAGAAACAGCCTGCAGTACATACTGTAGTAAACACAGCCTACAGTACATACTGTAGTAAACACAGCCTACAGTACATACTCTAGTAAACACAGCCTACAGTACATACTGTAGTAAACACAGCCTACAGTACATACTGTAGTAAACACAGCCTACAGTACATACTGTAGTAAACACAGTCTACAGTACATACTGTAGTAAACACAGCCTACAGTACATACTGTAGTAAACACAGCCTACAGTACATACTGTGGTAAACACAGCCTACAGTACATACTATAGTGAGCACAGCCTACAGTACATACTGTAGTAAACACAGCCTACAGTACATACTGTAGTAAACACAGCCTACAGTACATACTGTAGTAAACACCGCAAACAGTACATACTGTAGAAACAGCCTGCAGTACATACTGTAGTAAACACAGCCTACAGCACATACTGTAGTAAACACAGCCTGCAGTACATACTGTAGTAAACACAGCCTACAGTACATACTGTAGTAAACACAGCCTACAGTACATACTGTAGTAAACACAGCCTACAGTACATACTGTAGTAAACACAGCCTGCAGTACATACTATAGTGAGCACAGCCTACAGTACATACTGTAGTAAACACAGCCTACAGTACATACTGTAGTAAACACAGCCTACAGTACATACTGTAGTAAACACAGCCTACAGTACATACTGTAGTAAACACAGCCTACAGTACATACTGTAGTAAACACAACCTACAGTACATACTGTAGTAAACACAGCCTACAGTACATACTGTAGTAAACACAGCCTGCAGTACATACTGTAGTGAGCACAGCCTACAGTACATACTGTAGTAAACACAGCATACAGTACATACTGTAGTAAACACAGCCTACAGTACATACTGTAGTAAACACAGCCTACAGTACATACTGTAGTAAACACAGCCTACAGTACATACTGTAGTAAACACAGCCTACAGTACATACTGTAGTAAACACAGCCTACAGTACATACTGTAGTAAACACAGCCTACAGTACATACTGTAGTAAACACAGCCTGCAGTACATACTGTAGTGAGCACAGCCTACAGTACATACTGTAGTGAGCACAGCCTACAGTACATACTGTAGTGAGCACAGCCTACAGTACATACTATAGTGAGCACAGCCTACAGTACATACTGTAGTAAACACAGCCTACAGTACATACTGTAGTGAGCACAGCCTACAGTACATACTGTAGTGAGCACAGCCTACAGTACATACTATAGTGAGCACAGCCTACAGTACATACTGTAGTGAGCACAGCCTACAGTACATACTGTAGTGAGCACAGCCTACAGTACATACTATAGTGAGCACAGCCTACAGTACATACTGTAGTGAGCACAGCCTACAGTACATACTGTAGTGAGCACAGCCTACAGTACATACTGTAGTGAGCACAGCCTACAGTACATACTGTAGTGAGCACAGCCTACAGTACATACTGTAGTGAGCACAGCCTACAGTACATACTGTAGTGAGCACAGCCTACAGTACATACTGTAGTGAGCACAGCCTACAGTACATACTGTAGTGAGCACAGCCTACAGTACATACTGTAGTGAGCACAGCCTACAGTACATACTGTATAAACATGCCAGTACCGCCTGGCTCTGGACCAACTCATCAGCTGTCTCCTGTATTTCCAATGAGAATTTTCAAGCCGTCAATTCACTGATGAATGAAGATTATGAGCATCAGCAAAGTCCATCTGTAATCTGCTGGCATCATGGCACATCAACATCACTCTAATCACAGTCAGAAGACAGTAGAAGAGTGGACTCATGGAAAGGCTCAGTAAGACATGTTACATATATATATATATATATATATATATATATATATATATATATATATATATATATATATATATATATATATATATATATATATATATATATATATATATATATATATAAACTGGAGTGGTTTTACTCCCAATCCAAAGGTTGCATGTTCAATTGTAGTGCTAGAAAGTTTTTTGAAGTATTTTTTAAAGCTTTTCCAAACCTTAATGCTATTCATAACCATTCGTAATTAATGCCTAAACGTACATTAAGTTTTAGTTTCACGTTTGCCGGGTTTGTCTGACAGCTAAAATATGGCAACACCTGGTGTTATTAAAAAACATGATGGTGTAATTCTGCTACTGCAGTTACACAACCTGGTGTTATTAAAACATCAAGCCATGATATGATTCTGTTTCTGCAGAAACACCAAAGGGTGTTATTAAAACATCAAGCCATGGGGTAATTCTGCTACTGTATTACTAATATCATATATATAAACTGTTAAACCAGCTATAATGTTACCATACCCTACATTACTCATCTATATGTATATACTGTTAAACCAGCTATAATGTTACCATACCCTACATTACTAATCTCATATATGTATACTGTTAAACCAGCTATAATGTTACCATACACTACATTACTCATCTCATATGTATATTATGTTAAACCAGCTATAATGTTACCATACCCTACATTACTCATCTATATGTATATACTGTTAAACCAGCTATAATGTTTCCATACCCTACATTACTCATCTATATATATATACTGTTGAACCAGCTATAATGTTGCCATACCCTACATTACTAATCTATGTGTATATACTGTTAAACCAGCTATAATGTTGCCATACCCTACATTACTAATCTATGTGTATATACTGTTAAACCAGCTATAATGTTGCCATACCCTACATTACTAATCTATGTGTATATACTGTTAAACCAGCTATAATGTTGCCATACCCTACATTACTAATCTATGTGTATATACTGTTAAACCAGCTATAATGTTGCCATACCCTACATTACTAATCTATGTGTATATACTGTTAAACCAGCTATAATGTCGCCATACCCTACATTACTAATCTATGTGTATATACTGTTAAACCAGCTATAATGTTGCCATACCCTACATTACTAATCTATGTGTATATACTGTTAAACCAGCTATAATGTTGCCATACCCTACATTACTAATCTATGTGTATATACTGTTAAACCAGCTATAATGTTACCATACCCTACATTACTAATCTATATATATATGCTGTTGAACCAGCTATAATGTTGCCATACCCTACATTACTAATCTATGTGTATATACTGTTAAACCAGCTATAATGTTGCCATACCCTACATTACTAATCTATATGTATATACTGTTAAACCAGCTATAATGTTACCATACCCTACATTACTAATCTATATGTATATACTGTTAAACCAGCTATAATGCTACCATACCCTACATTACTAATCTATATGTATATAGGGTTAAACCAGCTATAATGTTACTATACCCTACATTACTAATCTATATGTATATACGGTTAAACCAGCTATAATGTTACCATAACCTACATTACTAATCTATATGTATATACTGTTAAACCAGCTATAATGTTACCATACCCTACATTACTAATATATATGTATATACTGTTAAACCAGCTATAATGTTACCATACCCTACATTACTAATCTATATGTATATACTGTTAAACCAGCTATAATGTTACCATACCCTACATTACTAATCTATATGTATATACTGTTAAACCAGCTATAATGTTACCATACCCTACATTACTCATCTATATGTATATACTGTTAAACCAGCTATTATGTTACCATACCCTACATTACTAATCTATATGTATATACTGTTAAACCAGCTATAATGTTACTGTAATGGTTTTCTTGTGGGGAAAGAGAGGCGGACTGGTGCCACAAACACAAAGACAGGAACAATCACCCACAAAACCCAACACAAAACAGGCTACCTAAATATGGTTCCCAATCAGAGACAATTACTAACACCTGCCTCTGATTGAGAACCATGTCAGGCCTAACATAGAAATGGACAAACCAGACACACAACATAGAATGCCCACCCAGCTCACGTCCTGACCAACACTAAAACAAGGAAAACACACACGGACGATGGTCAGAACGTGACAGTTACCCTACATTACGCATCTCATATATATATATACTGTTAAACCAGCTATAATGTTACCCTACATTACTCATCTCATATATATATACTGTTAAACCAGCTATAATGTTACCATACCCTACATTACTCATCTCATATATATATATACTGTTAAACCAGCTATAATGTTACCATACCCTACATTACTCATCTCATATGTATATACAGTTAAACCAGCTATAATGTTACCATACATTACATTACTAATCTATCTCTATATATATATACTGTTAAACCAGCTATAATGTCACCATACCCTACATTACTCATCTCATATGTATATACTGTTAAACCAGCTATAATGTTACCATACCCTACATTACTCATCTCATAGGTATATACTGTTAAACCAGCTATAATGCTACCATACCCTACATTGCTCATCTCATATGTATATACTGTTAAACCAGCTATAATGCTACTATACCCTACATTACTCATCTCATATGTATATACTGTTAAACCAGCTATAATGCTACCATACCCTACATTACTCATCTCATATGTATATACTGTTAAACCAGCTATAATGCTACCATACCCTACATTACTCATCTCATATGTATATACTGTTAAACCAGCTATAACGTTACTATACCCTACATTACTAATCTATATATATATATATATATATATATATATATATATATATATATATATATATATATATATATATATATATACTGTTAAACCAGCTATAATGTTACCCTACATTACTCATTTCATATATATATGTATATACTGTTAAACCAGCTATAATGTTTCCATACCCTACATTACTCATCTCACATGTATATATTGTTAAACCAGCTATAATGTTACTATACCCTACATTACTAATCTATATATATATATATATATATACTGTTAAACCAGCTATAATGTTTCCATACCCTACATTACTCATCTCATATGTATATACTGTTAAACCAGCTATAATGTTTCCATACCCTACATTACTCATCTCACATGTATATATTGTTAAACCAGCTATAATGTTACTATACACTACATTACTTATCTAATATATGTATATACTGTTAAACCAGCTATAATGTTACCATACCCTACATTACTCATCTATATATATATATATATATATATATATATATATATATATATATATATATATATATATATATTTACTGTTAAACCAGCCATAATGTTACCATACCCTACATTACTCATCTCATATGTATATTCTGTTAAACCAGCTATAATGCTACCATACCCTACATTGCTCATCTCATATGTATATACTGTTAAACCAGCTATAATGCTACCATACCCTACATTACTCATCTCATATGTATATACTGTTAAACCAGCTATAATGCTACCATACCCTACATTACTCATCTATATATATATATATATATATATATATATATATATATATACTGTTAAACCAGCTATAATGTTACCATACCCTACATTACTCATCTCATATATATATATACTGTTAAACCAGCTATAATGCTACCATACCCTACATTACTCATCTCATATGTATATACTGCAGTACCAAGCAGCTCAGTGGAACAAAGATGACTTCATTCCCCTTACAGAAGATGTAAAGAAACATCATACTCATCTCAGGGGTGTGGAAGATGAGCAGCTGTGAGAGAGCATCAGTGTGGAAGCATTTGCGAACATGTAAAGCACTAAAGAAGGTTCCGGAAAAGAGAATGGCCTTTTATGTAAAAGGTCAGATCTCTCATAAACAGAGCATGGAAAGACATGAAAAACCTTGTGCACAATACAAACAGAAAAGGGTCTCCACAGCCAGTAAAAGAATAGCATGAAGCAGCCAGTAAAAGACTAGCATGAAGCAGCCAGTAAAAGGCTAGCATGAAGCAGCCAGTAAAATGCTAGCGTGAAGCAGCCTGTAAAAGGCTAGCATGAAGCAGCCAGTAAAAGGCTAGCATGAAGCAGCCAGTAAAAGGCTAGCATGAAGCAGCCAGTAAAATGCTAGCACGAAGCAGCCAGTAAAAGGCTAGCGTGAAGCAGCCTGTAAAAGGCTAGCATGAAGCAGCCTGTAAAAGGCTAGCGTGAAGCAGCCAGTAAAAGGCTAGCATGAAGCAGCCAGTAAAAGGCTAGCATGAAGCAGCCAGTAAAAGGCTAGCATGAAGCAGCCTGTAAAAGGCTAGCGTGAAGCAGCCAGTAAAAGGCTAGCGTGAAGCAGCCAGTAAAAGGCTAGCATGAATCAAATCAAATCAAATGTATTTATATAGCCCTTCATACATCAGCTGATATCTCAAAGTGCTGTACAGAAACCCAGCCTAAAACCCCAAACAGCAAGCAATGCAAGTGTAGAAGCACGGTGGCTAGGAAAAACTCCCTAGAAAGGCCAAAACCTAGGAAGAAACCTAGAGAGGAACCAGGCTATGTGGGGTGGCCAGTCCTCTTCTGGCTGTGCCGGGTGGAGATTATAACAGAATATGGGCAAGATGAAGCAGCCAGTAAAAGGCTAGCGTGACGCAGCCAGTAAAAGGCTAGCACGAAGCAGCCAGAAAAAAGGCTAGCGTGAAGCAGCCAGTAAAAGGCTAGCGTGAAGCAGCCAGTAAAGGGCTAGCATGAAGCAGCCAGTAAAAGGCTAGCATGAAGCAGCCAGTAAAAGGCTAGCATGAAGCAGCCAGTAAAAGGCTAGCATGCGATGAAATTGAAGTTCACACAGGTGAATGGGAGAGTTGTAAAATACTAAAAGCTTTGTGGACATGCAGGTCCTAGTTCCAACATGCAGGTACTAACTCCAACATGCAGGTACTAACTCCAACATGCAGGTCCAAGCTCCAACATGCAGGTCCTAGCTCCAACATGCAGGTCCTAGCTCCAACATGCAGTTACTAACTCCAACATGCAGATACTAACTCCAACATGCAGGTACTAACTCCAACATGCAGGTCCTAGTTCCAACATGAAGGTCCTAGTTCCAACATGCAGGTACTAACTCCAACCTGCAGGTACTGACTCCAACATGCAGGTACAAGCTCCAACATGCAGGTACTAACTCCAACATGCAGGTCCTAGTTCCAACATGCAGGTACTAACTCCAACATACAGGTACTAACTCCAACATGCAGGTCCTAGTTCCAACATGCAGGTTCAAGCTCCAACATGCAGGTTCAAGCTCCAACATGCAGGTCCAAGCTCCAACATGCAGGTCCTAGCTCCAACATGCAGGTCCTAGCTCCAACATGCAGTTCTAACTCCAAAATGCAGATACTAACTCCAGCATGCAGGTCCTAGTTGATTTCGGTAGCTGGATCTGCTGAGTTTCTGCATTTTGTTGTTTTGTGGTGGAAAACTGAGTGTTTCCAGCATAACATGTCAACTCTGTTACCCATAGATAAAAAGGATAGACATGTTTTAGGAATTTAATTTGCATTCCTTTGCCACTTCCTGTTGCACACAACAGGCTTCCATTCCCCTTGTCTTTATCAGGTGTGAAGGTAAGACCCAGATGCAGACAATATCAAATTAACAACGGTTTAATAATGCAACAGGGGCCGGCAATAGGCAAGTCAAGGCAGGCAGGGGTCAGTAAACCAGAGGTTGGACAACCGTACTGGACAGCAGGCAAGTCAAGGCAGGCAGGGGTCAGTAAACCAGAGGTTGGGCAACCGTACTGGACAGCAGGCAGGCTCAGGGTAGGCAGGGGTCAGTAAACCAGAGCTTGGGCAACCGTACTAGACAGCAGGCAGGCTCAGGGTAGGCAGAGGTCAATGAACCAGAGGTTGGGCAACTGTACTGGACAGCAGGCAGGCTCAGGGTAGGCAGAGGTCAGTAAACCAGAGGTTGGGCAACCGTACTGGACAGCAGGCAGGCTCAGGGGAGGCAGAGGTCAATAATCAAGAGGTCGGGCAAAGGTACAGGTCCTTTGGCTTGGGGTCAGGCAGAGTGGTCAAGCAGGTGGGCTCAGAGTCAGGACAGGCAAGGGTCAAAACCAGGAGGGCGAGAAAGGAGAGACTGCGAAAAGTAGGAGCTGAGACAAAAACGCTGGTTGACCAACTGGCAACAGGCAAACAGAGAACCCAGGTATAAATAGACCGGGGATAATGGGGAAGATGGGCAACACCTGGAGACAGGTGAAACAGATCAGGGTGTGACAGTCACAAGGGATTTATGCATGATTTAATATCAAACCCTGTTATTGTCAATCATTACTTTATTTGGAACTTAATAGGCACTTATCATAGTCATTTTTCCATTTAACCTTTTGAGATATGAAAACTGTTTTTTCTTTTTTAGTTATTAATTTGAATGTGTTCTTTATGACAGAATCTTAAAATGTAGGTGAAGTTTGAGTTATAAACTGATAAAAATCTAGTGGCCAATCTTCATTGTAAAAGGCCCAACATGTTTCTGATAAGATTTCAGTTTCACTTGGATACAATTTTGATGTGGTTAAAATACTATCAGCTTTTATGATGCTGATAAAGAGGCACCTTAAAACTTCTTGCGACTAGCAATCCCGGATCCGGGAGCGTAATCATCGCCTGAAACGAATTAGCATAACACAGCGGACATAAATACCCCTAGAAACTTTTCCTATTCATGAAAATCGCAAATGAAATATATTCAAACACAAGCTTAGCCTTTTGTTAATCACACTGTCATCTCAAATTTTCAAAATATGCGTTTACAGCCAACGCTAGACAAGCAATTGTGTAAGTTTATCATGGCATAATGCTATGCTAGGCTCTGCTGGCAGCAGGCAACATTTTCACAAAAATAAGAAAAGCAACCAAATTAAATAATTTACCTTTGAAGAACTTCAGATGTTTTCACTCAGGAGACTCCCAGTTAGATAGCAAATGTTCCTTTTTTCCAAAAATATTATTTTTGAAGGCGAAATAGCTCCCGTTTGTTCATCATGTTTGGCTGAGAAATCGACCGGAAAATGCTACCACTACAACGCCAAACCTTTTTCAAAATTAGCTCCATAATATCAACATAAACACGGCAAACGTTGTTTAGGATCCATCCTCAAGGTGTTTTTAACATATATATTCGATTATATATCCATCGAGGCAATTGGTTTCTCATAAGAAGCGATTGGAAAAATGGCTACCTCAGTATTTCACGGAAGATTTTCTGCGGGAGACAGTAATCACGAATGACAAAAAGCAAATAAGAATAATTTCTCCTTTTAAGACGGGGATTCTTACTTTGGATCAAGTAGCTGAGAAAGTCTATTGGTCCACACCATCACTAAGTCATGTAATAGATTGCAAACATTGACAGCTATATAAGGTCCCTTACGGCCATTCTTCAATGGAAATGAGTAAAAAGACGTCACAATGCTGTAGACACCTTGGGGAAAACGTGGAAAACGTAAGCTCATTCGTAGCTCATTCACAGCCATATAAGGAGTCATTGGCATGAGGCGGTTTCAAAAAATGCGGCACTTCCTGGTTGGATTTTTATCTGGGTTTCACCTGTAAAATCAGGTCTGTTGCACTCACAGACAGTATCTTTGCAGTTTTGGAAACGTCAGAGTGTTTTCTATCCAAAGCTGTCAATTATATGCATAGTCGAGCATCTTTTCGTGTCAAAATATCTTGTTTAAAACGTGAACGTTTTTCATCCCAAAATTTTAATAGCGCCCCCTAATGCTTAACTGGTTCTTTCTCCTCTCTTTCATCTACAAATGAAAAAAGAGGAATCATAGCTTTCACCTGGATTCACAGTTTGTCATGGAAAGAAAGGTGTCCTTAATGTTTTATACATTCATGGTCCCCACCTGGGGACTGAAGGTTATGAGAGAACCCCCACATCACTAGCTTCTCTTTATTCAACCTGCCATCTACCCACCTGGGGACTGAGGGTTATGAGAGAACCCCCACATCACCAGCTTCTCTTTATACAACCTGCCATCTACCCACCTGGGGACTGAGGGTTATGAGAGTACCCCCACATCACTAGCTTCTCTTTATACAACCTGCCATCTACCCACCTGGGGACTGAGGGTTATGAGCGAACCCCCACATCACTAGCTTCTCTTTATTCAACCTGTCATCTACCCACCTGGGGACTGAGGGTTATGAGAGAACCCCCACATCACTAGCTTCTCTTTATTCAACCTGCCATCTACCCACCTGGGGACTGAGGGTTATGAGAGAACCCCCACAACACTAGCTTGCATGTTCCTCAGCCTTGTAAAGATAAGGAGTGGATGACTGGGAGGCAGGTTGGCATTTATTGTCATGAATCTTGCCCTGGAGGCAGTTCAGCAAAGTGGTCACTAGCTGGAACAGGCACAACGTAATACAACCAGATTTAAACCTCAACCCCAACCACACTGCTCATCCTTCCCTTAAATTAAGGCCAATAAATATAATTATTTTCCACAGATTTTCCACGAAGCCAATTTTGACTTTGCAGCTGGCATATCTAGAGCAAATCACACAGTTCTGCCTCCAGGTCATGATTCGTGACAAACATCAACCTGCGACTGGCAGAGGCAATGAAGAATCAATAACGCAACTGTTTTCACAATAAACAGGCTTTTTCTTGTTTCAATTATGTTTTATTGTGAAAAGTACAATATCTCCTTGTATACTTGTACAACTATGGAGCGTATGTCCATGTATAATTGAACAATTTGTTTTTCAACATAAAAGACACACAACAAAGAATATTCCTGTAATATTTTCACATCTTGTCAGACGCCAACAGTCTAGTCGGCTGCAGACATTCAGAAGGAGTTCAAGTAGTTTATTTGCCATTTGCAGGTATTAAAAGTAATACATACATTGTAATTCCTTGTTGGAGCTCTCTCACATATAGGACAGTACATACCAGAGGGGGCTGGTGAGGGGAGGACGGCTCATAATAATGTCTGGAATAGAGTGAATGAAATGGAACACATGGAAACCATGTGTTTGATACCATTCCACTTATTCCCCTCCAGCCATTACAAGCCTGTCCTCCCCATTACAAGCCTGTCCTCCCCATTACAAGCCTGTCCTCCCCATTACAAGCCTGTACTCCCCAATTAAGGTCCCACCAACCTCCTGTGGTACAAACACAAACAGTAAAATATATCATAAAAATGCAAAGTGGTAAAAGATCAGAAAAGGAACTAAAAGGTTCAGTCATGTTCTAATAGTCTGATGAAAACAGTTTAGATTGATGATTTAACAGGCAAATAGAACTGGGATAGAAGCTGTTCTAGAACCTGAGATCCAGAAACTGCCTAGCAACCACTGGTCCTCACGAGACTGGTGCCCTGCATGGCTATTTTTTCATTGGAGTTTTTCAGGTTTTGAAGTGATATCTGTGTTTGTGGAACCACTTGGTGTGTGTGTGTGAGTGTGTGTCCAGTGTGTGAGTGTGTGTCCAGTGTGTGTGCGTGTGTCCAGTATGTGTGTGTGAGTGTGTGTTAGTGTTTTTGAGTCCAGTGTGTGTGTGTGTGTGTGTGTGTGTGTGTGTGTGTGTGTGTGTGTGTGTGTGTGTGTGTGTGTGTGTCCTGACCACTCCTGTCTCAGCCTCCAGTATTTATGCTGCAGTAGTTTATGTGTCGGGGGCTAGGGTCAGTTTGTTATATCTGGAGTACCTCTCCTGTCCTATTCGGTGTCCTGTGTGAATCTAAGTGTGCGTTCTCTAATTCTCTCCTTCTCTCTTTCTTTCTCTCTCTCGGAGGACCTGAGCCCTATGATCATGCCCCAGGACTACCTGACATGATGACTCCTTGCTGTCCCCAGTCCACCTAGCCATGCTGCTGCTCCAGTTTCAACTGACCTGAGCCCTAGGACTGTGCCCCAGGACTACCTGACATGATGACTCCTTGCTGTCCCCAGTCCACCTGGCCGTGCTGCTGCTCCAGTTTCAACTGTTCTGCCTTATTATTATACGACCATGCTGGTCATTTATGAACATTTGAACATCTTGGCCATGTTCTGTTATAATCTCCACCCGGCACTGCCAGAAGAGGACTGGCCACCCCACATAGCCTGGTTCCTCTCTAGGTTTCTTCCTAGGTTTTGGCCTTTCTAGGGAGTTTTTCCGAGCCACCGTGCTTGCTGTTTGGGGTTTTAGGCTAGGTTTCTGTACAGCACTTTGAGATCAGCTGATGGACGAAGGGCTATATAAATACATTTGATTTGATTTGATAAGGATTTGTAAGACCCTTATTCTATAATAATGGACAGAGCCCAGTCTTAAAGTCAATCACCAGAGTTTATTCACGAGAGTACTGAATACGATAAAGTTTACCACAGGTTATAAACTGAAAATGACATCATTAGTTTCAACACCAACCCGTGCCATCTCCGTTACAGTACAAAGGCTGTATCTCAAGCCTTCCCACATCCGTCTCACTACCAATTTAATATAATTTACGACTGAGCCAAGATTTTCCGGTATAGATAAGCATTCTAGACAGTCTGAAGATATCGTTCATTCATTCCTACCAAGGAACAGACAGTCATTGTTCTACCTCTTGACCACATTCACACACATTATATTCAGTACTGGGATCAAGAAAGAAAACTCAGCAACATAATAGTATTCTGATTAGTACATATACAGTAACATAAAAGTATTCGGATTAGTACATATACAGTAACATAATAGTATTCTGATTAGTCAGTCCTGATTGAAATGTATACATAATTAGTGATCATTGATAAAAATTCCCTTAACATATCCACCCTTTGATTAAATATTAGACATCCAATCACACATGTAGTTATATTGTAATATTAAAAAGCCTATTTCTATTTTTATTAGAGATATTTCTTGTCATCAAAACATCACCTAAACATAACCCACTACTGGCATTCGCACTGACTGTTTTTTAGGCCTACATCAGAATCATAACTCTTCTTATCAGTATTTTCGTTAACATCTTCATAAAACAACAGTCTAATATTGAAACAAGATACAACCTAACCTCCCTAAACATCAAAAATGGTCTCATCAAATATAAATTCCCCGCAAATGAAGGATCCACTTGTTCTGTAGACATGCATTCAGCACTCCACAGGTCAGAGCCTGGAATCGGCCCGTACCTCACCATCTATTTTCATCGATTTCTCCAGAGTCCTGGAAATAAGACCGCGTACACAGGGAATTAAACAGCCCCATAAAACTAAAACAGTCACACAGGTGAATGTAGCTCATAATACAGTGATCATAATATTTTTACATTTTCCAAACGTACTATCAAACCAATTAGTCAGAAAAGTATCCACCCCAGAGTTTTCTGCCAAACCGTGAGCCAGGGTGGCTGAGGCTTCGGTCACTGATTCGTCCGGAGCAGTGTTATTTGGGATGTAAGCACAAACATGGTCCCAAAAATCACGCATACTCCTCCCTTTTCAGCCGATAACATATCTAATGCAATTATATTCTGCCAAGCCATCGGGCTGGTTGATTCAGTCTGTTCTGCCAAACCTTTAGAAGCATCTCTGGTACAATTGGTAAAACGCTGTTGATTATAATCCATATAATTAATCCAGTCCACGTTCTTATTGAGAGTAGACCACCCGGAAATGCTTAACTCTAATCCTGCTAGGATCTGATTTCTTGCTTTGAACTCATCTGGCACCCCCCGTGGAAACCCCAATGTTATCAATGTATACTTTGTCATCAAAAGACCCAGATGGAGTAGCACTTTTCGCCCGTTTGGCTAAACTTCATGTCTTGGTGTTGAATGAGTGTGAAAGGCATTCCCAAATGTACAAGGGAGCATAATGCTGTCCAATCTGCCGGTAAAACCTCGCCCTGACATCATTTCCCAAGAGTAGTGTACCGGGCCAAACGGTAATAATCTCCTCCGGTCACTGTAAAGGGAGGAACCTGTGGATATAAATAGTGCAAATCAATGCAACTGTCATTATCTGGCATTCCTGCTTTCGTGAACAGATTTACCATACTGGACTAACCTCCTCTACCCGGAACCGTACTAGGGTGTCGACCAAAAACTGGTCATATCCATCATATCACAACCCTAGATCCTCCTTCATTACTGTTTAAAGGGTAAGGCGTATCTTTATGCAATACATCCCTCTCTCCGGATTACAGTCAAAAACTCTCACCTTCACTATACTCCACCTCCTTCCAAACTGGGTGAGTGGATTCATATAGCCCTCTCTCTCTAAATGAGCTATGACCTGTGTCCACGATCAATATGGGGACCTGCACTGATATATACCATAATGTCTCAGTCCTAGACTGCCATGTAGTTAGGGACCCCATTTGGTCTACATAAAACTCCATTGAGAGATCCTTCCCAACCTCTACTCTAACTTCCTGTCTACCCAGATCTAAGGATCTCTTAAGCTTGTTTTGGAACAAAATCCTCATCGTCTAAACCATGGGTCAAATTACCACTCTCCGCATACTCAAGTAGGACGTGCTGTATCAGGAATATGGCACCCACGATAAGACAGCTCAGACGAACAGCCCCCATGTGAAGCCCCACCCTCTCCCCGAGAACACATCACTAGCAAGAGCCAGACACACCTTCACTTCTATGAACAAAAACAGGGGTGAAAAGACAGGAAGGATTTTCTTCATTGGCCCCCGGAATTCTGTCAATTCCAGTTCTGCTCTCGAACACTGTTTATTGTTCGACAGTGACACTGTGTCTTACCCTCCCGCCGTGTGATATGAATCCGGGTAGCTCTTTCAGCTAGCTGTCACCAGGAGTCCTTGGTATGGTCCCCCCAACAAGCCTCAGGGACTGGACTGAGTGACTTCACCTGTAGTTCACCTGTAATGCATAAAATCCTGGACATACAGGCTTGGTTAACAGTTTCTAACATGTTTTATCTGATTATATCTTTAACTTCTATGCCTATTTGTTAGCTAAACATTTTTTTATTATTTTTATTATTAGTTTATTATCCAATAGGCCACTAACTTACCCATCCCCCTTTTGATACCTGACTCTGCCCAGGTAACAACCTTATATACCCTAAATAATGACTTAGGTAGGATTTGTAAATTATCCTTATATTCTTACATTATCATGTATGTCCAATTTTCCCTTGGGCATCCATTCATATCAATCCTGTTTCAATTCTCTGGCAAATGTCTTATCTAGTTTAAGAAGTATTTGTGCTAAGCGTCTCACTGTTTGACTTTATCTAAAATCATTGATTTTATAAGTGGCAATCTCTAAAGTCCTAACAAACTTTAATACTATTTAAATAAAAATGTTCTGAATGTTTAATTAAAACGAATGCTAAACATATTCTATCTCTTTACAGTGTTAATGAAACTCTCCTTAGGGAATCCACTGTATTTTTTCTAAAAATAACATGGGTTAACCTTAAAAATCAGTCACATCAATAATTGAATATATGTTTCATAGTTTGAGATGCCTTATCTACCGTAATTAACCACCCCTAAGAACTGAAACGTATTTTTCTATGTAATTTCCTGCCCTATTGGCTTAATATATCTCCTATCCAAACCTCAATGAATCTTATCTCCCCCTATTTATTCTCGTTGATAAATATAATTTTTTTTTTTCTGTTGTAATAACAAATCAATAATAGCCCATTCAAAAACTTTACAGCTAATATTGTAAAATATCCTTAACCACTTTCTCATCTGCAGTTCAAACTAAAATTCTAACCCAAAACTATAACTAATTTACCTTATAACTAGTAACCCAAATGACCACAAATTCATTATACAAATAGCTCTCCTCTGAGGCTGATCAGACCCCAAGAGATAGCCATGATAAGGTCAAAGGTTACACCACCACCTTTACATTCGTGTTCATCACCATATTAGACATATTAAAGAACCCTTTATCTTTAACCATGTTCATTCACTTGTCTAATTATAACTCAGAAAATAAAACTCCTAATATTCCATACCTTAAGGGAACATTTTGACATTTGCTGTATGGTTAGTGAGAAAGTCCATATTGCAAATGTACGAACCCTAACTAGACGTCCGAAAACATTTCTAAAATTCGCGGACGGCGTCGGGCCGAGCGGCAGGGCCGGACCTACCGGGAAGTCATCAAATGAACTTTCTCGGACATTCGGTTTCCGTTTTATAAAATAATCCAATTTTGGTCATTTTTCCGCTGTCCCGGAAAATCCCACAAGAGGCATAAGCAATCATATTGCAATTGTACAAAAAATCACGAATCACGACATGGCCTTATCTCCAAAACGGAAAATATTTTGAAGCCGAAACTTGGTGAGAGTAGGTTTGGCATAATGGGCAGTTGGCCCCGAACAAGATGGCGTCTAGGCCTCAATGGTTTTTGAGTTATGGCCATTTCTCTGGGATTAAAGGTCCAAAATGAAAATAGAGAAATAGTCAAGGTGTCAATAAAAAAAGAACCAGCCATTTATCTATCGTCATTTAAGAGAAATCGTACAATGACAAATTGGTGATGTTCAAAGATAGGTGTTTTATTTATAAACAGTTACAGATCCAGTTGCAGGGTGTTCATACGATCTTTTTAAAGTGTGCTGCGGAGCTCTGCAAGATTTCTGTGATTTTCTATGATTTTCTGAAATAACACACACTCACTAAAGCCTCTGTAAATAACTCAGTTCTTAACGTAAAGACATAAAACTCAGGATTCTGTAAAGGCATACCCCAATCAGGATATGAGTTTATTTATAGCTTCCTGTGCCAACCGGAAGTGCCTTAAATGGTGTCATAGTGGCAGTGTCCAAGGGTTAAAAAGATCAGATCTTTTCAAAACTTCATATGTGTGATTAGGCAACCCCCATGAACTGTAAGTTAGTCATTTCTCCCAACAGATGTCAAAGAAAAGCTCTCTCACACACACACAGCAAGGATGGAGTGACAAAGTGTGCTGCTTAAAGACACAGAGAGCAGGCAATGGCACTACCATAATCCCGAGGCCGTGCCGAGTTCAACGAGATATACCGCTTGACCGTAGCTCACTCGGTCTAAGCGCAGTGACCATTAGAAAAGTAGGCCCAAAATGAAGCCTGCCCCACAATGTCATTTGCTTTTGGGTGACAGTGAGAGAACCGTTAGGGTGAGAAGCACAATTCGACCTCAGGTACGTTCCTAAGGTCCTCCCAATCCATGCAAGCCTAACCTTGACCATGTGGCATTAACCCTTACCAGTTAAAAGAAGGTGTTTACATCAAAGAGTTTGCATTGACTTCTCTCCCCATAGGAATACATTGCCTGCACCCCTAAATTCAACCTGAAGCCTATGTGGGTTATGAATGGCGTATGAACCTGTCTTCGGTGACAGTCCATCAGGCCACTACAAGGTCGACCTGTGTTGATTCTAAGCTTCCTGGACAAACCGGAAGTGGTTAAAATCACCCTAAAAGTGTTTATCCATACCCTGCCTGCAGTTTGATAGAAATAGTGCATTCAACCCTGTGTAAATCAGTCAATTCTTAACGTAAAGACTTAAAACTCAGGATTCTGTAAAAGCATACCCCAATGAGGATGTGTGTTGACTTATAGCTCCCTGTGCCAACCGGAAGTGCCATAATTGGTGTCTCAGGGGCTGTTTCGAGGGGTTAAAAAAGTCTGATCTTTCCAAAACTTTGTACGTGTGATTAGGCAACCCCCATGAACTGTAAATCAGTCATTTGTCCCATAAAATTTCAAAGGAAAACTAAATCACACACACACACAGCTTGGAAGGAGGGACCCATTGGGGTGCGTAGAGTCATACACTGCCTGCATTAGTTAACCTTGTTGGAACTTTTAAAGAACCGTCAGACCTAGAGTTCCGAAACTTTAGAATCCTGTTCTAGACCTCAGGTCGATAGTACGTGGTGAGTTACGTGGCTCTAGAAGGTTCTCGGACCGCGAAACAGCCTCGTACATTTGCAATGACTTCAATTCATTTTTGCATCACGAAAATGACGACATTTAGAAATGTACATTTAAGTCATTTGGCAGACGCTCTTATCCAGAGCGACTTACAAATTGGTGAATTCACCTTATGACATCCAGTGGAACAGCCACTTTACAATAGTGCATCTAAATCATTTAAGGGGGGTGAGAAGGATTACTTTATCCTATCCTAGGTATTCCTTAAAGAGGTGGGGTTTCAGGTGTCTCCGGAAGGTGGTGATTGACTCCGCTGTCCTGGCGTCGTGAGGGAGTTTGTTCCACCATTGGGGGGCCAGAGCAGCGAACAGTTTTGACTGGGCTGAGCGGGAACTGTACTTCCTCAGTGGTAGGGAGGCGAGCAGGCCAGAGGTGGATGAACGCAGTGCCCTTGCTTGGGTGTAGGGCCTGATCAGAGCCTGGAGGTACTGCGGTGCCGTTCCCCTCACAGCTCCGTAGGCAAGCACCATGGTCTTGTAGCGGATGCGAGCTTCAACTGGAAGCCAGTGGAGAGAGCGGAGGAGCGGGGTGACGTGAGAGGACTTGGGAAGGTTGAACACCAGACGGGCTGCGGCGTTCTGGATGAGTTGTAGGGGTTTAATGGCACAGGCAGGGAGCCCAGCCAACAGCGAGTTGCAGTAATCCAGACGGGAGATGACACGTGCCTGGATTAGGACCGCCTGCGCAGCTTCCTGTGTGAGGTAGGGTCGTACTCTGCGGATGTTGTAGAGCATGAACCTACAGGAACGGGCCACCGCCTTGATGTTAGTTGAGAACGACAGGGTCTTGTCCAGGATCACGCCAAGGTTCTTAGCGCTCTGGGAGGAGGACACAATGGAGTTGTCAACCGTGATGGCGAGATCATGGAACGGGCAGTCCTTCCCCGGGAGGAAGAGCAGCTCCGTCTTGCCGAGGTTCAGCTTGAGGTGGTGATCCGTCATCCACACTGATATGTCTGCCAGACATGCAGAGATGCGATTCGCCACCTGGTCATCAGAAGGGGGAAAGGAGAAGATTAATTGTGTGTCGTCTGCATAGCAATGATAGGAGAGACCATGTGAGGTTATGACAGAGCCAAGTGACTTGGTGTATAGCGAGAATAGGAGAGGGCCTAGAACAGAGCCCTGGGGGACACCAGTGGTGAGAGCGCGTGGCGAGGAGACAGATTCTCGCCACGCCACCTGGTAGGAGCGACCTGTCAGGTAGGACTCAATCCAAGTGTGGGCCGCGCCGGAGATGCCCAACTCGGAGAGGGTGGAGAGGAGGATCTGATGGTTCACAGTATCGAAGGCAGCCGATAGTTCTAGAAGGATGAGAGCAGAGGAGAGAGAGTTAGCTTTAGCAGTGCGGAGCGCCTCCGTGATACAGAGAAGAGCAGTCTCAGTTGAATGACTAGTCTTGAAACCTGACTGATTTGGATCAAGAAGGTCATTCTGAGAGAGATAGCGGGAGAGCTGGCCAAGGACGGCACGTTCAAGAGTTTTGGAGAGAAAAGAAAGAAGGGATACTGGTCTGTAGTTGTTGACATCGGAGGGATTGAGTGTAGGTTTTTTCAGAAGGGGTGCAACTCTCGCTCTCTTGAAGACGGAAGGGACGTAGCCAGCGGTCAGGGATGAGTTGATGAGCGAGGTGAGGTAAGGGAGAAGGTCTCCGGAAATGGTCTGGAGAAGAGAGGAGGGGATAGGGTCAAGCGGGCAGGTTGTTGGGCGGCCGGCCGTCACAAGAAGCGAGATTTCATCTGGAGAGAGAGGGGAGAAAGAGGTCAGAGCACAGGGTAGTGTCATGTCTTGTTATGTCTGTTCCTGTCCTTTCTCTTCACTCTCTCTCTCTGCTGGTCTTTTTAGGTTACCTTCTCTGTCTCTCATTCCTCAGCTGTTCTACATCTGCCCTAACTAGCTCTTTCACTCTTCCCCACCTGTTCTCTCTTCCCCCTCTGATTAGGTCTCTATTTCTTTCTCTGTTCCTGCTACTTTCAGTGTCTGATTCTTGTTTGTGTTTTTTGATGCCAGAAGCAAGCTGTCGTCTCGTTTGCTTCCACCTTGTCCTGTCCTGTCGGAGTCTGCCTGGCAGGAGCATCCTGCACTATACTAACGTTCTTTTGTTCCGCTGACAACGTTGGAAGAGGATTTATGCCATTCCTGTATTTTCATTAAAGAACTCTGTTTTCTGTTAAAACCGCTTTTGGGTCTTCACTCAAGTTCATAACAGAAGAATCAGACCAAGAATGGACCCAGCGGCTCCGGACCCTTTTCACTCCGCCGTCGAGATCCAGGGAGCGATGCTAGGCAGACACGAGGAGGAATTGTCTGCTGCTCAACATGCCGTTGAGACCCTGGCCGTCCAAGTCTCCGACCTCACAAGACAGGTTCACCAACTCCACCTCGATCCACCGCCCACTTCCAGGGTTTCCGAGTCTCCGGAGCCCAGGATCAACAACCCGCCGTGTTACTCTGGGGAGCCCACTGAGTGCCGCTCATTCCTCACTCATTGTGATGTGGTGTTCTCTCTCCAGCCCAACACTTACTCCAGGAGCGCAGCCCGCATCGCCTACGTCATTTCTCTCCTTACCGGACGGGCGCGTGAGTGGGGCACGGCAGTCTGGGAGGCGAGGGCTGAGTGTATTAACCAGTATCAGGACTTTAAGGAGGAGATGATACGGGTTTTTGACCGTTCTGTTTTTGGCGAGGAGGCTTCCAGGGCCCTGTCTTCCCTATGTCAGGGGAATAGATCCATAACGGATTATTCTATTGAGTTTCGCACTCTCGCTGCCTCTAGTGACTGGAACGAGCCGGCTTTGCTCGCTCGTTTTCTGGAGGGTCTCCACGTCGAGGTTAAGGATGAGATCCTCTCCCGGGAGGTTCCTTCCAGTCTGGACTCCTTAATAGCTCTCGCTATTCGCATAGAGCGACGGTTTGATCTTCGTCGCCGAGCTCGTGGAAAGGAGCTCACGTTCTCCGTTGCTCCCCTCTCCACATCACTGCCACCTGCCGCATCACTGCCACCCTCCTCCGCCGGCTCGGATGCTGAGCCTATGCAGCTGGGGGTATTCGCATCTCGGCCAAGGAGAGGGAACGGAGAATCACCAATCGCCTCTGTCTCTACTGCGGCTCCGCTGGTCATTTTGTCACCTCATGTCCAGTAAAAGCCAGAGCTCATCAGTAAGAGGAGGGCTACTGGTGAGCGCAACTACTCAGGCCTCTCCTTCTGGATCACGCACTACCTTTCCGGTCCATCTCCGCTGGCCCGGTTCATCTGCTTCCTGCAGTGCCTTGATAGACTCTGGGGCGGAGGGCTGTTTTATGGACGAGACCTGGGCTCGGGAACATGACATTCCTCTCAGACAGTTAGGGAGCCCAGGGCCTTGTTCGCTTTAGATGGTAGTTCTCTCCCCAAGATTCAGCGTGAGACGCTGCCTTTAACCCTCACTGTCTCTGGTAATCATAGCGAAACCATTTCTTTTTTAATTTTTCGTTCACCTTTTACACCTGTTGTTTTGGGTCATCCCTGGCTAGTGCGCCATAACCCTTCTATTAATTGGTCTAGTAATACTATCCTATCCTGGAATGTTTCTTGTCATGTAACCTGTTTAATGTCTGCTATCCCTCCTGTTTCCTCTGTCTCTTCTTCACAGGAGGAGCCTGGCGATTTGACAGGGGTGCCGGAGGAGTATCACGATCTGCGCACGGTGTTCAGTCGTTCCAAGGCCACTTCTCTCCCTCCACACCGGTCGTATGACTGTAGTATTGATCTCCTTCCGGGAACTACTCCCCCGGGGTAGATTATACTCTCTGTCGGCTCCCGAACGTAAGGCTCTCGAGGATTATTTGTCGGTTTCGCTCGACGCCGGTACCATAGTCTCCTCCTCCTCCCCCGCCGGAGCGGGGGTTTTTTTGTTCAGAAGAAGGACGGGTCCCTGCGCCCATGCGTGGATTATCGAGGGCTGAATGACATAACAGTTAAGAATCGTTATCCGCTTCCTCTTATGTCTTCAGCCTTCGAGATCCTGCAGGGAGCCAGGTTTTTCACCAAATTGGACCTTCGTAACGCCTACCATCTCGTGCGCATCAGGGAGGGGGACGAGTGGAAGACGGCGTTTAACACTCCGTTAGGGCACTTTGAATACCGGGTTCTTCCTTTCGGCCTCGTTAACGCTCCAGCTGTCTTTCAGGCACTAGTTAACGACGTCCTGAGAGACATGCTGAACATTTTTGTTTTCGTTTACATGGACGATATCCTGATTTTTTCACCGTTTCTCTCGATTCATGTTCAGCACGTGCGACGCGTCCTCCAGCGCCTTTTGGAGAACTGTCTTTATGTGAAGGCTGAGAAGTGCACTTTTCATGCCGCCTCTGTCCCTTTTCTCGGTTCCGTTATTTCCGCTGAGGGCATTAAGATGGATCCCGCTAAGGTCCAGGCTGTCATTGATTGGCCCGTTCCTAAGTCACGCGTTGAGCTGCAGCGCTTTCTGGGCTTCGCTAATTTCTACCGTCGTTTCATCCGTAATTTCGGTCAGGTGGCAGCTCCTCTCACAGCCCTTACTTCTGTTAAGACGTGCTTTAAGTGGTCCGTTTCCGCCCAGGGAGCTTTTGATCTTCTTAAGAATCGTTTTACATCCGCACCTATTCTTGTTACACCTGACATCTCTAGACAGTTTGTTGTTGAGGTTGACGCGTCAGAGGTGGGCGTGGGAGCCATTCTTTCTCAGCGCTCTCTCTCTGACGGCAAGGTCCATCCTTGCGCGTTTTTCTCTCATCGCTTATCGCCGTCAGAACGTAACTATGATGTTGGTAATCGCGAACTGCTCGCCATCCGCTTAGCCCTAGGCGAATGGCGACAGTGGTTGGAGGGGGCGACCGTTCCTTTTGTCGTTTGGACTGACCATAGGAACCTTGAGTACATCCGTTCAGCCAAACGACTTAATGCGCGTCAGGCTCGTTGGGCTCTGTTTTTCGCTCGTTTCGAGTTTGTTATTTCTTATCGTCCGGGCTCAAAAAACACCAAACCTGATGCTTTATCTCGTCTCTTCAGTTCTTCTGAGGTCTCCACCGACCCCGATGGGATTCTCCCTGAGGGGCGTGTTGTCGGGTTGACTGTCTGGGGAATTGAGAGGCAGGTAAAGCAAGCACTCGCTCACACTCCGTCGCCGCGAGCTTGTCCTAGGAACCTCCTGTTCGTTCCCGTTCCTTCTCGTCCGGCCGTTCTTCAGTGGGCCCACTCTGCCAAGTTAGCCGGCCACCCCGGCGTTCGGGGTACGCTCGCTTCCATTCGCCAGCGTTTCTGGTGGCCCACTCGGGAACGTGACGCGCGTCGATTTGTCGCCGCTTGTTCGGTCTGCGCGCAGACTAAATCTGGGAACTCTCCTCCTGCCGGCCGTCTCAGACCGCTTCCCATTCCCTCTCGACCGTGGTCTCACATCGCTTTAGATTTTATCACCGGACTGCCTTCATCAGCGGGGAAGACAGTTATTCTTACGGTTGTCGATAGATTCTCTAAGGCGGCTCATTTCATTCCTCTCGATAAGCTCCCTTCTGCTAAGGAGACGGCTCAGATCATTATCGAGAATGTTTTCCGAATTCATGGCCTTCCGTCTGACGTCGTTTCCGACAGAGGCCCGCAGTTCACGTCTCAATTTTGGAGGGAGTTTTGCCGTTTGATTGGGGCTTCCGTCAGTCTCTCGTCCGGCTTTCATCCCCAGTCTAACGGTCAAGCCGAACGGGCCAATCAGACTGTTGGTCGCATTTTACGCAGTCTTTCTTTTCGTAACCCTGCGTCTTGGTCAGAACAGCTCCCTGGGCAGAGTACGCCCACAACTCGCTTCCCTCGTCTGCTACCGGTCTATCCCCTTTTCAGTGTAGCCTCGGGTACCAGCCTCCGCTGTTCTCATCTCAGCTCGCCGAGTCCTGCGTCCCCTCCGCTCAGGCTTTTGTCCAGCGTTGCGAGCGCACCTGGAAGGGGGTCAGGTCGGCACTTTGCCGTAATAGGGCGCAGACTGTGAGGGCCGCTAATAAGCGTAGGACCAAGAGTCCTAGATATTGTTGCGGTCAGAGAGTATGGCTCTCCACTCAGAACCTTCCCCTTAGGACAGCTTCTCGCAAGTTGGCCCCGCGGTTCATTGGTCCGTTCCGTATTTCCCAGGTCATTAATCCTGTCGCAGTGCGACTTCTTCTCCCGCGCTATCTTCGTCGCGTTCACCCGGTCTTCCATGTCTCCTGTGTTAAGCCCGTTCTTCGCGCCCCCGCTCGTCCCTCCCCCCATCCTTGTCGAGGGCGCACCCATCTACAGGGTTCGTAAGATTTTGGACATGCGCCCTCGGGCCGTGGTCATCAGTACCTAGTGGATTGGGAGGGGTACGGTCCTGAGGAGAGGAGTTGGGTTCCCTCTCGGGACGTGCTGGACCGTTCGCTGATCGATGATTTCCTCCGTTGCCGCCAGGTTTCCTCCTCGAGTGCGCCAGGAGGCGCTCGGTGAGTGGGGGGTACTGTCATGTCTTGTTATGTCTGTTCCTGTCCTTTCTCTTCACTCTCTCTCTCTGCTGGTCTTTTTAGGTTACCTTCTCTGTCTCTCATTCCTCAGCTGTTCTACATCTGCCCTAACTAGCTCTTTCACTCTTCCCCACCTGTTCTCTCTTCCCCCTCTGATTAGGTCTCTATTTCTTTCTCTGTTCCTGCTACTTTCAGTGTCTGATTCTTGTTTGTGTTTTTTGATGCCAGAAGCAAGCTGTCGTCTCGTTTGCTTCCACCTTGTCCTGTCCTGTCGGAGTCTGCCTGGCAGGAGCATCCTGCACTATACTAACGTTCTTTTGTTCCGCTGACAACGTTGGAAGAGGATTTATGCCATTCCTGTATTTTCATTAAAGAACTCTGTTTTCTGTTAAAACCGCTTTTGGGTCTTCACTCAAGTTCATAACAGGTAGGGCAGTGTGAGCAGAACCAGCGGTGTCGTTTGACTTAGCAAACGAGGATCGGATGTCGTCGACCTTCTTTTCAAAATGGTTGACGAAGTCATCTGCAGAGAGGGAGGAGGGGGAGGGGGAGGAGGATTCAGGAGGGAGGAGAAGGTGGCAAAGAGCTTCCTAGGGTTAGAGGCAGATGCTTGGAATTTAGAGTGATAGAAAGTGGCTTTAGCAGCAGAGACAGAGGAGGAAAATGTAGAGAGGAGGGAGTGAAAGGATGCCAGGTCCGCAGGGAGGCGAGTTTTCCTCCATTTCCGCTCGGCTGCCCGGAGCCCTGTTCTGTGAGCTCGCAATGAGTCGTCGAGCCACGGAGCGGGGAGGGGAGGACCGAGCCGGCCTGGAGGATAGGGGACATAGAGAGTCAAAGGATGCAGAAAGGGAAGAGAGGAGGGTTGAGGAGGCAGAATCAGGAGATAGGTTGGAGAAGGTTTGAGCAGAGGGAAGTGATGATAGGATGGAAGAGGAGAGAGTAGCGGGGGAGAGAGAGCGAAGGTTGGGACTGTGCGATACCATCCGAGTAGGGGCAGTGTGGGAAGTGTTGGATGAGAGCGAGAGGGAAAAGGATACAAGGTAGTGGTCGGAGACTTGGAGGGGAGTTGCAATGAGGTTAGTGGAAGAACAGCATCTAGTAAAGATGAGGTCGAGCGTATTGCCTGCCTTGTGAGTAGGGGTGGAAGGTGAGAGGGTGAGGTCAAAAGAGGAGAGGAGTGGAAAGAAGGAGGCAGAGAGGAATGAGTCAAAGGTAGATGTGGGGAGGTTAAAGTCGCCCAGGACTGTGAGAGTTGAGCCGTCCTCAGGAAAGGAGCTTATCAAGGCATCAAGTTCATTGATGAACTCTCCGAGGGAACCTGGAGGGCGATAAATGATAAGGATGTTAAGCTTGAAAGGGCTGGTAACTGTGACAGCATGGAATTCAAAGGAGGCGATAGACAGATGGGTAAGGGGAGAAAGAGAGAATGACCACTTGGGAGAGATGAGGATCCCGGTGCCACCACCCCGCTGACCAGAAGTTCTCGGGGTGTGCGAGAACACGTGGGCGGACGAAGAGAGAGCAGTAGGAGTAGCAGTGTTATCTGTGGTGATCCATGTTTCCGTCAGTGCCAAGAAGTCGAGGGACTGGAGGGAGGCATAGGCTGAGATGAACTCTGCCTTGTTGGCCGCAGATCGGCAGTTCCAGAGGCTACCGGAGACCTGGAACTCCACGTGGGTCGTGCGCGCTGGGACCACCAGATTAGGGTGGCCGCGGCCACGCGGTGTGGAGCGTTTGTATGGTCTGTGCAGAGAGGAGAGAACAGGGATAGATAGACACATAGTTGACAGGCTACAGAAGAGGTTACGCTAATGCAAAGGAGATTGGAATGACAAGTGGACTACACGTCTCGAATGTTCAGAAAGTTAAGCTTACGTAGCAAGAATCTTATTGACTAAAATGATTGAAATGATACAGTACTGCTGGAGTAGGCTAGCTGGCAGTGGCTGCGTTGTTGACACTACACGTTGTTGACACTACACTAATCAAGTCGTTCCGTCGAGTGTAATAGTTGTGTTATGGCATTTGACTTTTGACTTTGAATTCCTATGAAATTATATTGTAAATGGACAAAACATATGCCTTATGCACAAGAGGGAAAAAAATGATAATAAAAGTTGACAAAAGTATAGTTTGAGCAAAGTATCGTTTGACTTTTGAGCATGCCAAATTCGTGATGGTAAATTCCCATTGAAACATATTTCAAATGCACGTGCATTTGCAAAATGATTCTATAGTGAAAAAAACATCACCAAATGGACATGATGAAGTCAACACAACGAGCGATGAAAAGGAGCAACTATCACTGCCCGGCCATCCTGTGTTCATCAGGCAAGTCAATTTTGCATTCTTGCAGGATTTTTGAGCATGACAGATTCGTTATGGTAAATGCCCATTGAAACATATTGCAAATGCACGAGCATTTGCAATATGATTCTATAGTGAAAAAACATCACCAAGTGGACATGATGAAATCAACACAACGAGTGATGGAAGGGAACAACTATCACTGCCCAGCCATCCTGAATTCATCGGACCAGTCAATTTTGCATTTCTAAAGGATTATTGAGCATGTCAAATTTCTTATGGCATTTGGCCCCAAAAAGAGTGACTTTTGACTTCCTATGAAATCATATTCCAAATGGAGAAAACATATGCCTTATGCACAAGTAAAAAAATAATAATAATGATAATAAAATATGACTAAAGTATGTTGATACAGTTCTTATACTTGTGTAATTGACAAAAATCGAAAGAATTTCGAAAAACTGTCCAGAAAGCACTTTTTTAATGGTGTGTGAAGTTTTTTATAAAATGTTGCTCTTTTTGACTTTTGACTTCCTATGAAATTATATTGCAAATGGACAAAACATATTCCTTATGCGCAAGGAAAATTTAAAAAAATAATTATGATAATAAAATTGGACAAATGTATATTCATACAGTTCTTACACAAGTGTAATTGACAATTTTTTTTTTCACTTTTTCAAAATTTTGCTTTTGGATATTGACTTGTGTTGCATTTCCAATATGAAAAACCAAGGTGGAACGCACTAGCCACCTGTTGAATTTTTAAAGTGATGCAACTGGCATTTTCCATATGGCATTTGCAATCAACTTTACATGAATCAACGCCACATTGGGTGGCATTGGACACCGTGTATATGGTTTGTCCAGTGCCAATGACTTCCCATTCATTTTTGTCCACTTCAGGGGGGTAATTCCCTTACATATGTGAGTGTACCCCTTTAAGATATATTATCTCTGGGAACAGGGAAATCCCCTTAACCCAAACGTTTACTACAACAACAAAACCTAATAATTATGATAATGCCCTCAAACCATTCGTTTTACATTTCCTCGATGTTTCATGTAACTCATTCAGTCTATCTCCAAATTGTCGCCCCAAAATATTTTATACCGTGCCACACACTCAAACAATTGTGATAAACGTGCACTGTCCCTTTAAAATAAAACATTCTTAGCCAGCCATACCCTGTTGTAGACATTTCATTGTTCCCCGTAATGAAAACAGATAATGTTTAGAATACGTTAACCTCTTGAAACTCTAGGGGCGCTATATCATTTTTGGATAAAAAGACGTGCCCGTTTTAAGCGCAATATTTTGTCACAAAAAGATGCTCGACTATGCATATAATTGGTAGCTTTGGAAAGAAAACACGTGTCCAGAACTGCAAAGATATTCTCTGTGCGTGCCCTAGAACGTGAGCTACAGGCAAAACCAAGATGAGACGGCATCCAGGAAATGAGCAGGATTTTTGAGGCTCCGTTTTCCATTGTCTCCTTATATGGCTGTGAACGCGAGAGGAATGAGTCTGCCCTTTCTGTCGTTTCCCCAAGGTGTCTGCAGCATTGTGACGTATTTGTAGGCATATCATTGGAAGATTGACCATAAGAGACCACATTTACCAGGTGTCCGCCCGGTGTCCTGCGCCGAAATTGATGCGCAAAACTCAGCTCAGTATTTTTCCATGGAATTCAGAGAAGAAAGTATGCTTCCATGAACGATATATCAATGAAGAGATATGTGAAAAAAAATCTGTTTTTTGTGAAAATGTTGCGTGCTAAATGCTACTCAAAATGCTAAGCTAGCTTAGCATACTCTTACACAAATTAGTGAATTGCTATGGTTCAAAAGCATATTTTGAAAATCTGAGATGACAGTGTTGTTAAGAAAAGGCTAAGCTTGAGAGTAGGCGCATTATTTTCATTTTATTTGCGATTTTCAGAAATCGTTAACGTTACATTATGCTAATGAGCTTGAGGCTATAACTGTATACAGGTTTTTTTCATAGCCAAACGTGAACAAAATGGAGCGATTTGTCCTACACAAATAATATTTTTTTGAAAAACTGAACATTTGCTATCTAACTGAGAGTCTCCTCATTGAAAACATCTGAAGTTCTTCAAAGGTAAATGATTTTATTTGAATTATTTTCTTGTTTTTGTGAAAATGTTGCTGGCTGAATTCTAGGCTTATAGCCATGTTAGCAATCAATACTCTTACACAAATGCTTGTTTAGCTATGGTTGAAAAGCATATTTTGAAAATCTGAGATGACAGTGTTGTTAACAAAAGTCTAAGCTTGAGAGCAAATATATTTATTTCATTTCATTTGCGATTTTCATGAATAGTTAACGTTGCGTTATGCTAATGAGCTTGAGGCTATAAATAGAATCCTGGATCCGGGATTGCGCGACGCAACAGGTTATTTTCTTGTTCGATTTCACTGGTGTTACCTAACCAAAAATCAATACTCGGGAAATAACCACAACTTTTTACGATTCAACTATTCTTACCTATATTATAGCCAAATATAGCCCAATGGACGCCGAGCAATTCTGTTGCTGTAGCATCTTTTCAGACGATATTCAGCTCCTTTTTAAGAAATGTATTTGGAACTTTTAGCCACTTTTGAAAAGTAACTCAAAGCTATAATGCATTTTCCCTCTAAATGCCACAACCCATTTTCTCTGTCATAATTTGAGGAACGGTGTTGTATAAACGTAAAATGACGCAGTTTTACCTTCAAGTCAGCCTGCCTCTGTAAAATATATATTCCCTATTCAGATTGAGTTCTGCTTTAAATTCTATCGACAAAGTAAAACCAACCAAACTTCTCAACTTTCTATACTCTAACATTTAAACGTACCATGTTCTGTGCTATAAGTTATCGTATGTCAGTCGATTCATAAAAACATATATCATCCTGGTGGCACAAAACTGTATTGTATCTCCCCGTTATTCCCGAAAATTAATCAGGTTTAGGTGACTTTCTCTTCTATGATACATTTATTTAAATATGACTCACATCTCAATACATAATTCCAGCAGATCATTTTGTGCAACATAGCGTATAACATCGAAATTGTCTCGTCATTATTTTGAATGAATTCTTCTTTCAATTCAACCAAAACAACATATTAAAAGTTCAGTTCATATCTTATACAAACACTAGCGACCATATTTTTTCAGGCAAAACATACAAATAGATGAATTACAATCTAAAATCAATTTTAGTCTATTGGTTTCAAAGCTGAGATACGAACCTTGGTGTCCTGCTATTTAAACGATTGAGTTTCCCCGCTAATAATTACATTATTATAATTGTCTGTAGTCGCGAACTCCGGCACCGAGAATTCCCAGAAAATAGTCATAATTTCAACCCTTCCTGACTAATTTAGTAGTATCAGCTTCTATTCAGGGTCTTTTGTCCGAGTCACATTTTGGACGCCTCCCTTCCTTTTCCTTTGATCTCAGCTCCCTTCCTCGTCTCGGCTAACCATATCCTAGCTGTATTTAGCCCCTCTGCCCGTTGTTTATCTGTCTTTTCTCCACTAACCCTATTTATTTGTTTAATCATTGATTAATAACCCCTCTGGCTTCAAAAGCCTGTGGGAATAGCAAAGCTCCCATTATTGATGAATTCCCAAAAAATTTTAACATCAATCAAAGAACTCAAATCCCCCCAGAATCGAGAATATAGGCTACTGACCTTGCCGCCGACTGGGAAAAGCATTGTTCATTGGATCTAGTCACCGTCCCTGTCCGTCTGGGGTGTACACCGGCCTGGTCTTTTCACCCTCAATTCAGAGGCCAGAAATAACGGGACCCGGCCCGCTCGTGCACAATTTTTTGGCGTACGACCTTCAGATGGCAGAGACGAGAATTTTAGATCAAGCTCGAAGGACCAATTGTTGCAGGAATTAAATTCCTCTGATTTATTACCCAATTAAAATTAAACACTCTGTCAATCCATAAGAATTTGTATGACTCCTATTTGTATAAAATGGACAGAGCCCAGTCTTAAAGTCAATCAGCAGTGTTTATTCACGAGAGCCCATTACCCATTTTACCACAGGTTATAAACTGAAAATGATGTCATTAGTTTGCGTACTACCCAGTCTCATCTCTGCTCCAGTACAATGGCTATATGGTTCTCAAGACTTAGATAATTTATGATCCAAGCCAAGGTCTGCCTGTGTAGATAAGCCTTCTAGCCAGTCTGGCTATAAGTTCAATCATTTCTACCAAGGAACAGACAGTCATTGTTCTAATTCTTGATTATATTTACACACATTATATTCAGTACTAGGATTAAAATGAAAATTCATACATATACAGTAACATAATAGTATTCTGATTAGTCAGTCCTGATTGAAATCTATACATAATTATTCATTATTGATCAAAAAAATTCCCTTAACAACCTACCACCCACCTGGGGACTGAGGGTTATGAGAGAACCCCACATCACTAGCTTCTCTTTATACAACCTGCCATCTACCCACCTGGGGACTGAGGGTTATGAGAGAACCCCCACATCACTAGCTTGCATGTTCTGCAGCCTTGTAAAGATAAGGAGGGGATGACTGGGAGGCAGGTTGGCATTTATTGTCATGAATCTTGCCCTGGAGGTAGTTCAGCAAAGAGGCCAATTTTGACTTTGCAGCTGGCATATCTAGAGGAAATCTCGCAGTTCTACTTCCAGGTCAAGATTCATGACAAACATCAACCTGTGACTGGCAGAAGCAATGAAGAATCGATAACGCGTAAGCCATATATAATTGTACAATTTGTTGTTCAACATAAAAGACA
Source organism: Oncorhynchus masou masou (assembly GCF_036934945.1). NCBI lineage: Eukaryota > Metazoa > Chordata > Actinopteri > Salmoniformes > Salmonidae > Oncorhynchus > Oncorhynchus masou. The sequence goes on from NW_027008722.1 coordinate 58,920, forward strand.
ACAAATGATCACATTGGTATTTTAACAGTGTTATTGTAAGAGTTTACATGTTTAAACAGAGGATCCATCTAAAACAGTATAAAACAAGATAATAAACAGAGGATCCATCTAAAACAGTATAAAACAAGATGATAAACAGAGGATCCATCTAAAACAGTATAAAACAAGATGATAAACAGAGTATCCATCTAAAACAGTATAAAAATAAGTGCAGTATGTTCTGAGAATGTTACTTTAACGTCAACTCATAACGTCACACTATAACTTCATGGGAGTCTTGTGGAAAGACTGCATGATGTTTTGGGGGATTGAGTGACGTCTTCATCAACATTTGCAGAATATTCCTGTAATATTTTCACCTCTTGTCAGACGCCAACAGTCTAGTCAGCTGCAGACATTCATAAGGAGTTCTAGTAGTTTATTTGCCATTTGCAGGTATAAAAAGCAATACATACATTGTAATTCCTTGTTGGATCTCTCTCACATATAGGACAGTACATACCAGAGGAGGCTGGTGAAGGGAGGATGGCTCATAATAATGTCTGGAACAGAGTGAATGAAATGGAACACATGGAAACCAAGTGTTTGATACCATTCCACTTATTCCCCTCCAGCCATTACAAGCCTGTCCTCCTCAATTAAGGTCCCACCAACCTCCTGTGGTACAAACACAAACAGTAAAATTATCATAAAAATGCAAAGTGGTAAAAGATCAGAAAAGGAAACAAAAGGTTCAGTCATGTTCTAATAGTCTGATGAAAACAGTTTAGGTTGATGATATAACAGGCAGATAGAACTGGGCTAGAAGCTGTTCTAGAACCTGTGGTCCAGAAACTGATTTAACAGGCAGATAGAACTGGGATAGAAGCTGTTCTAGAACCTGTGGTCTAGAAACTGATTTAGCAGGCAGATAGAACTAGGATAGAAGCTGTTCTAGAACCTGTGGTCTAGAAACTGATTTAACAGGCAGATAGAACTGGGATAGAAGCTGTTCTAGAACCTGTGGTCTAGAAACTGATTTAACAAGCAGATAGAACTGGGATAGAAGATGTTCTAGAACCTGTGGTCCAGAAACTGAATTAACAGGCAGATAGAACTGGGATAGATGCTGTTCTAGAATCTGTGGTCCAGAAACTGATTTAACAGGCAGATAGAACTGGGATAGATGCTGTTCTAGAACCTGTGGTCCAGAAACTGATTTAACAGGCAGATAGAACTGGGATAGAAACTGTTCTAGAACCTGGGATCCAGAAACTGCCTAGCAACCACTGGTCCTAGACTGGTGCCCTGAACGGCATATGTTTTTTGAAAACGCCTATATGTGTGTGTGTGTGTGTGTGTGTGTGTGTGTCCAGTCTGAGTGTGTGTACAGTGTATGTGTGTCCACTATGTGTGTGTGTGAGTGTCAGTGTGTGTCAGTGTGTGTGTGTGTGTGTGTGTGTGTGTGTGTGTGTGTGTGTGTGTGTGTGTGTGTGTGTGTGTGTGTGTGTGTGTGTGTGTGTGTGTGTATGTGTGCACTAGAGCGTGTGTATCCCCAATATGTGTGTGTGTCCAATGTGTGTATCCAGTGTGTGTTTGTGTGTGCATGTGTCCAATGTGTGTGTGTGTGTGTGTGTGTTTGTGTCCAAAGTGTGTCTGTGTGTGTGTGTGTGTGTGTGTGTGTGTGTGTGTGTGTGTGTGTGTGTGTGTGTGTGTGTGTGTGTGTGTGTGTGTGTGTGTGTGTGTGTGTGTGTGTTTGTATCCAAAGTGTGTGTGTGTGTGTCTGTGTCCAGTGTGTGTGTGTGTCCAGTGTGTGTGTCCGTCCAGTGTGTGTGTGTCTGTGTGTGAGTGTGTCAGTGTGTGTGTGTGCATCACTGGCACAGGGACACTGAGGAGTCCCAAATCCCAAAGGAATCATCATAAACCCTAAACCCTGGATAGAGTGGCTCAGTGAATGTGGAGGTGAATGTGATCAGGTGGGTCAGTGTGTCAGAGGAGGCTCTGTAGAAGGACAGAGTGCCGGCTGGCCAGTCCAGATACACTCCTACTCTGTGGGAGCTGGAGGAGGGAACGTCTATAGTAGTGAGATTATTATTGTGCCAGACTCTGTAACTGTTGTCAGAGCAGAACAGACACCAGGACTTGTCATTCCATCCAAGCCAACAGTCCTTAACCCCTCCTCTCCTGCTGATTCCTTTATATGTCACTCCTATTCTCGCCCCTCTTCCACTCCACTCTACCTCCCAGTAACAGCGCCCAGTCAGACCCTCTCTACACAGCACCTGTCCACAGCCATCAAATCTCTCTGGGTGATCAGGATACGGCTGCTCCTCTGTCCTCCATGTCACCTTTCTGTTCTCCTCAGACAGAGAGAGGTGTCTGTCTACTGTGTTTTGGTCCAGTGTGAGATCACAGACATCTGATGGATGAAACCAGACACAATATTAGAAATCATCATCATTCACATTAGAATGTTAACTCACTTTTCACTAATTTATTTAGTGTAGATGTTTCTAGGTATCAAAAGGAGAAGTTAAGGTAACTTGAGACTTGTTGAATGATCATATGTTATACTTTATGGTGATATAAAACACACTTATTCCCATTAATTACACACACACACACACACACACACACACACACACACACACACACACACACACACACACACACACACACACACACACACACACACACACACACACACACACACACACCTGTATGCATCAAAAACACAAACACACATTTCTAATGTAACACGAACACGCCACACACACAGACACAAACATTGTCAAAGCAACTCTTTGTAAATGTTGGTGTCCCTGATTTCTGCTTCTGTAGAACTACAGCTGATATTTAATATGACCAAGTAAGTAATGATGGTGTTCATTGACTTTGACTTAACTTGAAATAAGACTTATTCTTAGTCATATTCTTCACAACAGTCAAAACTCACATTTTCTAAGCCCAGGTTTCATTCTGTTCTCTCCACCATGTTCCACACTGTAGCGGTAAGCAGAAGAACAGACAGTCATTGAGGGATACACATGAACACACACACACACACACACACGCACGCACGCACGCACACACGGTCAAGCGTGACACGCGGCACACACGGTCAGTGTCCAGTGTGTGTGTGTGTGTCCAGTGTGTGTGTGTGTCCAGTGTGTGTGTGTATATGTCCAGTGTGTGTGTGTCCAGTGTGTGTGTGTGTATATGTCCAGTGTGTGTGTGTGTGTGTCCAGTGTGTGTGTGTGTGTGTGTCCAGTGTGTGTTTCACATTGGACACACATACATAGGAACAGTCAGCATATAACAAATGCATAACATACATAACAAACAGTCAGCATATAACTTTGTCCAAGTGGTGTTAAGAATGTTTGTCTTAACTAGCCTGATAAGTCAAACATGTCTGATATGAACATTGACATAAACCCTCTACGTACTTGAGTTTCTCCAGTCTGCAGTGTGGATCCTCCAGTCCAGCAGAGAGCAGTCTGACTCCTGAGTCTCCTGGGTGATTGTAGCTCAGGTCCAGCTCTCTCAGGTGTGAGGGGTTTGACCTCAGAGCTGAGACCAGAGAAGCACAGCCTTCCTCTGTGACTAGACAGCCTGACAGCCTGCAAAGAGTCAAATCATATTAAAATCACACTGCTTTCTTTGGTGGTGAAAATTGTGGCAGTATATTTTTTCTAAATGTTCAGTTACATCAGTGTCCTGACAGCTGTCATATCTATTCATAAATGAATGTATCATTATTATAAATGATCAAAGTATTGCTTGTAGAGAGAGAAATGTATAGTACAATTATTTGAGTAGACTGACCAGAACAGTTTAAAAAGCAGTATCAGTCAAAAGACAGACAGTGAGGTATCAGATTTAGATTGTATTGAGTATACAGTCCACAACATATCTATTTTGACAGTGAAGCTAACATTTTAAATGTGTCTTTGTACTCCAACATTTTGGATTTGAGATCAAATGTTTCATATGAGGTGACAGTATATAATGTCACATTTTATTTTAGGGTATTTTAATACATATCTGTTTCACCATTTAGAAAAATAAAAGCACATTATGTATCTAGTCCCCCATTTGATGAAGTCATAAGTATTCTGACCAATTAACTCATAGTGTATTAAAGTAGTCAACAGTTTAGTATTTGGTCCCATATTCATTGAACGTAATGACGACATCAAGTCTGTGACGCCATGACTGAGAAAGATCATGAATAATAATGAGTGAGAAAGTTACAGAGGCTACAACAAAACATACTAACCTCACCATCACCAATAACAGAGGCTACAACAAAACAGACTAACCTCTCACCATTACCAATAACAGAGGCTACAACAAAACATACTAACCTCTCACCATTACCAATAACAGAGGCTACAACAAAACAGACTAACCTCTCACCATTACCAATAACAGAGGCTACAACAAAACATACTAACCTCTCACCATTACCAATAACAGAGGCTACAACAAAACAGACTAACCTCTCACCATTACCAATAACAGAGGCTACAACAAAACATACTAACCTCTCACCATTACCAATAACAGAGGCTACAACAAAACAGACTAACCTCTCACCATTACCAATAACAGAGGCTACAACAAAACATACTAACCTCTCACCATTACCAATAACAGAGGCTACAACAAAACAGACTAACCTCTCACCATTACCAATAACAGAGACTACAACAAAACATGCTAACCTCTCACCATTACCAATAACAGAGACTACAACAAAACATGCTAACCTCTCACCATTACCAATAACAGAGGGGGTCTGATCTTTGTGCCTCTGTAACTTTCACCATTAACCTGAAATAAAAGGTGACATTCTGTACTGTCACCTAATATGAAACATTATATCTCAAATCCAAAATGCTGGAGCACCAAATTTAAAACTGTAAGCTTCACTGTCCAAACACATATGGTGTGGACTATGTGTGTCTGGTAAACACATGTGAATCTGTTGAACAGTTATCACTTGTTGACCAACTACAGGAATACTGACCTCAGAGTCTCCAGTTTACAGTGGGGATTCCCCAGTCCAGCAGAGAGCAGCTTCACTCCTGAATCCTTCAGGTCATTGTTACTCAGATCCAGCTCTCTCAGGTGTGAGGGGTTTGACTCCAGAGCTGAGACCAGAGAAGCACAGCCTTCCTCTGTGACTCCACAGCCTGACAGCCTGACAAAGAGATCATCATGACTTCACAAACACACTGTTCATTTAACACCAGTTGTGTAGAAGGACAATGGGAGATGCATTTGGTTTATTCTCTCAAACAGCATATATATTCATGTTCCATCTCCTAGAATTGTACGATCATAATGTTGTACTAATGTGAAAATCAATTAACTGACATAAAATGTTAATCAATAATACATATTTATCTCTAAACTAAATATTTCTTCCTGATGATTAGTTCTTATATGCCATTTTATTTACTCACAGAACAGCTCTGGAGGCTTTGACCACTGGCAGCAGCCTCAGAAGACCTTCCTCTGATCTGGAGTATTTCTTCAGGTCAAGCACATCCAGCTCCTTTTCTGAAGTCAGCAACACAAAGACCAGAGCTGACCACTGTGCAGGTGACAGTTTGGCTTCTGAGAGACTTCCTGATCTCAGGTAGCTTTGGATCTCCTCCACTAGAGAATGGTCATTCAGTTCATTCAGACAGTGGAACAGATTGATGCTCCTCTCTGGAGAGAGATTCTCCCTGATCTTCTCCTTGATGTAGTTGACTGTTTCTTCATGGCTCTGTGAGCTGCTTCTTGTCCTTGTCAGTAGACCTCGTAAGTGCTTCTGATTGGACTCCAGTGAGAGACCCAGAAGGAAGCGGAGGAAAAGGTCCAGGTTGCCTGTCTCACTTTGTAAGGCTTTATCCACAGCACTCTTGTAGACAGTAAATTTAGGCTTCTGTCTTTTCCTCACAGAAGGTTTCCAGGATGTTGTTTTCAGTTTGTCCATTAGATTCTCATTGTTGTTGATGAATGAGAGAAACACATATACAGCAGCCAGAAACTCCTGAATGCTCAGATGCACGAAGCAGTACACCTTGTCCTGGTACAGCCCACATTCCTCTTTAAAGAGCTGTGTGCACAATCCTGAGTACACTGAGGCTTCATTGACATCAATGCCAGCCTCTTTCAGGTCTCCTTCATAGAAAATCAGATTGCCATTCACAAGCTGTTGAAAAGCCAGTTTTCCAAGTGACAGAAGGCTCTCTTTATTCCAGTGTGGACCTGTCTCTTCTTTCCCAAGATACTTTTCATTCTTCTGTTTTGTATGAAACACCACAAGGTGTGTGTACATCTCAGTCAGAGTCTTGGGTATCTCTTCTCTCTTATGTTTAAGTATGTCTTCAAGGACTGTTGCAGAAATCCAACAGAAGACTGGAATGTGGCACATGATGTGGAGGCTCCTTGATGTCTTTATGTGTGAGATGATTCTGTTGGCCAGGTCCTCATCACTGAATCTCTTCCTGAAGTACTCCTCCTTCTGTGGGTCACTGAACCCTCGTACCTCTGTCACCTGGTCAACACACCCTGAAGGGATCTTATTGGCTGCTGCAGGTCGGGTAGTTATCCAGAGGAGAGCAGAGGGAAGCAGATTTCCCTTGATGAGATTTGTCAGCAGAACATCCACTGAGGTTGACTCTGTGACGTCACAACAGATCTTGTTCTTCTGGAAGTCTAGGGGCAGTCGGCACTCATCCAGACCATCAAAGATGAACAGAACTTTGTACTTGTTGTAGTTGGAGATTCTTGAATCTTTAGTTTCAATTGAGAAGTGATTGAGAAGTTCAATGAAAGTGTGTTTGTCCTCTTTCATCAAATTCAGCTCCCGAAAAGGGAATGAAAATACAAATTGGACATCATGATTTGCTTTTCCTTCAGCCCAGTCCAGAATGAACTTCTGCACAGAGACTGTTTTTCCAATGCCAGCGACTCCCTTTGTCAGCACAGTTCTGATAGGTTTGTCTTGTCCAGTTAAGGGTTTGAAGATGTCGTTACATTTGATTGCAGTCTCTGGTCTTGCTTGTTTCCTGGTTGTTGTCTCAATCTGTCTCAGCTCGTGTTCATTATTGACCTCTCCTGTTCCACCCTCTGTGATGTAGAGCTCTGTGTAGATGTTATTGAGAAGTGTTGGGTTTCCTTGTTTAGCGATCCCCTCAAATACACATTGAAACTTCTTCTTTAGATTAGATTTGAGTTCACGTTGGCAAATCACAGCAAGCTCATCTGAATGAAGAAATAACACAGAGGATTTTAATATAACGTCTGTTTTAATAACTATCAATGTTTTCATAATCCATTCCAGACTGGTGTTATTATTATTGTTATTATTATATTATTATTGATATTATTGATGGTATTATTAACATTCGCTCTCTCTCTAAATGAATCAGTACAACACATCCCTGCTGCTACTTGATGAGGACACTCGGTGTTGTGTTAAGGCTGTTACAATATCATTGAGTTCACAGCTACTTTAACTGTACTTTAGCTACAGCTTTTAAATGTTATAAAACATCATTCAACATGAGGTAGACAGATCTTACTTTTCTCCAGTGTGTCAGCAAGCTCCTTCTGGTTCATTTTCCTCAGGATGTGCAGTGTGATCTTCAGAGCCCCCTCTCTGGCACTGCTCTCCTGCTTCTCATCTTCAGCATCCACCACTTCCTTATCCTGCTTCTGACTCTCAAAGCCTTCTGGGAGTTCTGGACAAAGATTCCTCTTGAACAGCTTCAGCTCGTTCTTCACAAATGTCATAATTTTCTCTTCAAGCAACTGAAATAAATCAAGTAAATATGTTAAGCAAGAGACTAAATGCTTTCTCATTAACACATTAATGAATGATTGACAGATCAACTTTACTTGAAGTAAACAAAAACAAATGTACATAACAGGACCACATACACTGAATATGGAGGCCAGGTCTGTTTCATGACTTTGGGAAGACTGACCACTGAGAATCTCTGACTCTGATCTCTCCTGTTGGTTTCTGTGGACAAAACATGAGATTACATCTCCTCATCCAGGAGTACACACACACACACACACACACACACACACACACACACACACACACACACACACACACACACACACACACACACACACACACACACACACAGGGAATGTTGTGTTTGTTTAATATTGTTTTAGGACTATGAAAATGGACAAAATGATTAGCCTATGGATAATGAAAACAACAAAAAAGAAATGTGAAAATGGGAGAGGAGAAATTACTAGAGACAGTGTTGTTTAACTCACTGACCAGGACCCATGAGTTCTTCTTACCTTTGTTCAGTAGAAAAGTCTCCCTCTCTAAAGTATATAAGAGCATCCATAGACCGGTCACTCTTCATGGACACACAGCTGGGTACAGAGGAGGCTGGTCTCTCCTGCTTGATTGGTCTTCAACACAACATCGACAAACATTACATCTCTCATCTCCTCTGAGCTCAGATGGGGAAACATAAGAAGAGTTTTATACCAAAACGCCATATATCACTTTGCAGAAATGTTTGCAAATTAGCTTTGGTATATCAGACACTACAGTTGATGTGCAATGAGAAAGTCATTCTGCTTTGAAAGATGATAAACTTGTAACGTCACTTTTGAGCAAATGTCCTTTGAATATTTTGGTACCTGCTGCAGAGCTCTTCTTTGTCTACAGGGCTTTACTTTGGCGGATAATGTCTCCCATCTAAATAAATTGTTTTTTATAAAAAAAAAAATATATATATACAGTGCCTTGCGAAAGTATTCGGCCCCCTTGAACTTTGCGACCTTTTGCCACATTTCAAGCTTCAAACATAAAGATATAAAACTGTATGTTTTTGTGAAGAATCAACAACAAGCGGGACACAGTCATGAAGTGGAACGACATTTATTGGATATTTCAAACTTTTTTAACAAATCAAAAACTGAAAAATTGGGCGTGCAAAATTATTCAGCCCCCTTAAGTTAATACTTTGTAGCGCCACCTTTTGCTGCGATTACAGCTGTAAGTCGCTTGGGGTATGTCTCTATCAGTTTTGCACATCGAGAGACTGAAATTTTTTCCCATTCCTCCTTGCAAAACAGCTCGAACTCAGTGAGTTTGGATGGAGAGCATTTGTGAACAGCAGTTTTCAGTTCTTTCCACAGATTCTCGATTGGATTCAGGTCTGGACTTTGACTTGGTCATTCTAACACCTGGATATGTTTATTTTTGAACCATTCCATTGTAGATTTTGCTTTATGTTTTGGATCATTGTCTTGTTGGAAGACAAATCTCCGTCCCAGTCTCAGGTCTTTTGCAAACTCCATCAGGTTATCTTCCAGAATGGTCCTGTATTTGGCTCCATCCATCTTCCCATCAATTTTAACAATCTTCCCTGTCCCTGCTGAAGAAAAGCAGGCCTAAACCATGATGCTGCCACCACCATGCTTGACAGTGGGTATGGTGTGTTCAGGGTGATGAGCTGTGTTGCTTTTACGCCAAACATAACGTTTTGCATTGTTGCCAAAAAGTTCAATTTTGGTTTCATCTGACCAGAGAACCTTCTTCCACATGTTTGGTGTCTCCCAGGTGGCTTGTGGCAAACTTTAAACGACACTTTTTATGGATATCTTTAAGAAATGGCTTTCTTCTTGCCACTCTTCCATAAAGGCCAGATTTGTGCAATATGCGACTGATTGTTGTCCTATGGACAGAGTCTCCCACCTCAGCTGTAGATCTCTGCAGTTCATCCAGAGTGATCATGGGCCTCTTGGCTGCATCTCTGATCAATCTTCTCCTTGTATGAGCTGAAAGTTTAGAGGGACGGCCAGGTCTTGGTAGATTTGCAGTGGTCTGATACTCCTTCCATTTCAATATTATCGCTTGCACAGTGCTCCTTGGGATGTTTAAAGCTTGGGAAATCTTTTTGTATCCAAATCCGGCTTTAAACTTCTTCACAACAGTATCTCGGACCTGCCTGGTGTGTTCCTTGTTCTTCATAATGCTCTCTGCATTTTTAACGGACCTCTGAGACTATCACAGTGCAGGTGCATTTATACGGAGACTTGATTACACACAGGTGGATTATATTTATCGTCATTAGTCATTTAGGTCAACATTGGATCATTCAGAGATCCTCACTGAACTTCTGGAGAGAGTTTGCTGCACTGAAAGTAAAGGGGCTGAATAATTTTGCACGCCCAATTTTTCAGTTTTCGATTTGCTAAAAAAGTTTGAAATATCCAATAAATGTCGTTGTACTTCATGATTGTGTCCCACTTGTTGTGGATTCTTCACAAAAAAATACAGTTTTATATCTTTATGTTTGAAGCCTGAAATGTGGCAAAAGGTCGCAAAGTTCAAGGGGGCCGACTACTTTCGCAAGGCACTGTATATACTGTATACTCAGACACTACCTGACCTCCTATAAAGGGTTATATATATATTCTATATATACTGTATACTCAGACAGGCTAACCTCATATAAAGGGTTCTATATATATTCTATATATATATACTGTATACTCAGACACTTCCTAACCTCCTATAAAGGGTTCTATATATATTCTATATATACTGTATACTTAGACACTTCCCCACTCCTATAAAGGGTTCTATAAATATTCAATATATACTGTATACTCAGACACTTCCTAACCTCCTTTAAAGGGTTGAGTTTATTTTTATTTTTACAGGGACAGTGCACATTAATCAACGTTTCAGTAAAAGTGCCGGTTTTAGCCAGCCGGCTAATTTTCAACCGCAGTCCCTGGGCAGGTTATTGAAAACAATTACAATATAGACAATAGCAACATAGAACAAGCAAGACATAGAAACATAGGACAAGCAAGACGTAGCATACAGACAGAGCAACATAGAGCAAAAAGCAGCAAGACAAAATTCATAAAAGCAACAAAGTGTTTCCACACCTCACAAGCTGCAGACAACAGATAACATGGAAAGCGGCAACACACAGCTAGGGACCATGTTCACAAATCTGATTGACCTTTAGCCATGTCTTCAAGCATTTTGTGAAAGTGTGATATGTGGTGCAGTTATGTGTGTCTGATGGCAGTGTATTCCAGACATGGGAAGCTCTCACAGAGAATGCAGATTTACTAAAGGTCCTTTTCCTTAGGGGAACTATACAGTCACCTCTCATGGCAGACCTTGTGGATCTGCTGCCATATGTCTTGGTTTTCTGTTTAACAAAAATATTGAGTGGAGGGGAGCCAGGCCATTAAGGATCTTGAATACAAGACATGCGTCGGTGTATTGCACAAGATTTTCCCAACTCAAGAGCTCATGCTTTCTAAGGATGTGACAATGATGATGGCTATTGGGCTTCCTATCAAGCACTTTGAGAGCCTGTTTGTAGACAGACTGAATAGGTTTTAATGTTGTACAGCAAGCTTGGGCCCAACTAGTCAAGCAGTATGTTAAGTGGGGGAGTATCATAGAGTTGAAGTACAGTTTTGCTACCTCTGTAGTCAAACAATTTCGTATAAATCGGAAATTAGCTAGGTTGAATTTAGTTATTTGAATTACCTTTTTCACATGCTTTTTAAAAGAGAGGTTGGAATCAAGTATGATGCCAAGGTACTTAAAATCGGATACCACCTGGAGCTTCTCCCTTGACACATAGACATCTGGCTCAGTAGCATCTGTTGCCCTCTTTGTGAAGAACATGCAAACAGTCTTTTTCACATTGAGATGCAAACACGAGTCACTGAGCCACTTTGTAACCTGGACCATTACAGTAGTGAGTTCTTGTGCAGCTTGTTGTTTGCTCTTTGCATGCACATATATCCCTGTATCATCTGCATACATTTGAACTTCAGACCCAGTACAGACAGAAGGCAGATCATTAATGTACAGGCTGAACAGGAGGGGCCCCAGTATTGACCCTTGGGGCACGCCCACATCATAGCTACGATAGGGCGACAGCTCATTGCTCACTCTGACACACTGAGTTCTGCCTTCAAGGTATGATTTCATCCATCTCAAGGCATCAGGGGAAAAGTTGAACTTTGACAATTTTGTGATGAGAATCTCATGGTTAACAGTATCAAAAGCCTTCCTTAGGTCCAGAAACACAGCCCCAACAGCACCCCCTTTGTCCATCTTGGACTTCACATTTTCCAGAAGAAAGCAGTTGGCCGTTTCTGTGGAGTGTTTCGCTCTGAAGCCAAACTGCATGGAGTGTAATGTGAAGGGGCTGTTGTTGAGGTGGGCAATCAGTTGTTCTGCTACACACTTTACAACAACCTTTGACACCACAGGTAGTATACTAATGGGCCTGTAGTTACTCACGTCAGCAGGGTCGCCTGATTTAAAGATGTCCGTTATTATGGCCGTTTTGTTTAGTTTCGATTAGGGGCAGTTCGGTAGCGCAATTAACAATCCCTCCCGCCTGCACTGGATGCGGGGAACTAATTAAAATAGCTTGCGTACCAGAAGCAGAGTCAGGGTTCTATATATACTGTATTCTCAGACACTTCCTAACCTCCAATAAAGGGTTCTATATATATTCTATATATACTGTATACTCAGACAGGCTAACCTCCTATAAAGGGTTCTATATATATTCTATATATACTGTATACTCAGACAGGCTAACCTCCTATAAAGGGTTCTATATATATTCGATATATACTGTATACTCAGACACGCTAACCTCCTATAAAGGGTTCTATATATATTCTATATATACTGTATACTCATACACTTCCTAACCTCCTATAAAGGGTTCTATGATGAACTTCAGTGGTTCTGTATATTGTAGGAAGATAGAACCCTTTTGGTTTCAACAGGAGTGAAGAGTGTGTTGATATAACAGATATATTGTCAGTATTCAGCTTGTAACAACGATCAGAATAAAAACTAGAAAGTTATGCCTGCCAACACATTAGATAATAATTAAGAGGCTAAATTATTGTGTCATGCTAAAATTTTATAGAGGTGTGTGTGTGTGTGTGTGTGTGTGTGTGTGTGTGTGTGTGTGTGTGTGTGTGTGTGTGTGTGTGTGTGTGTGTGTGTGTGTGTGTGTGTGTGTGTGTGTGTGTGTGTGTGTGTGTGTGTGTGTGTGTGTGTGTGTGTGTGTGCTGGTGAGACAACCACATATCACAGTCTAATATACAGGATACAAACATTCCATTACAGCTAAATCGCGTTTTGAAAAACAAAAATTCATACACAAAAATCTATGAATTAAAATCTTAGAACAACAATATTTTACAGACAAGGTTCCCCTGAGCAATACTGTCTGATAAATAACAAATGTGAAACAATGGTGGAAACAAGTTTTAGAAACAAACAACATTGTAATCTCACCTCTTAGCTTTGGTGTCATGTTCCCCAGAGAGTCTCGTTTTAGAGGCAGGGCCCCCCTCCTCTCTCTCCCCAGAGAGACTCATTTTAGAGAACTGTCCCCTAAACAGAGATCCAACATGGTTGTTGTGGTTAACACAGTAACAACTAAACAGAGATCCAACATGGTTGTTGTGGTTAACACAGTGACAACTAAACAGAGATCCAGCATGGTTGTTGTGGTTAACACAGTGACAACTAAACAGAGATCCAACATGTTGGTTGTGGTTAACACAGTGACCCCTAAACAGAGATCCAACATGTTGGTTGTGGTTAACACAGTGACAACTAAACAGAGATCCAGTATGTTGGTTATGGTTAACACAGTGACAATTAAACAGAGATACAACATGCTGGTTGTGGTTAACACAGTGACAAATAAACAGAGATCCAGTATGTTGGTTATGGTTAACACAGTGACAACTAAACAGAGATCCAACATGTTGGTTGTGGTTAACACAGTGACCCCTAAACAGAGATCCAACATGTTGGTTGTGGTTAACACAGTGACAAATAAACAGAGATCCAACATGTTGGTTGTGGTTAACACAGTGACAACTAAACAGAGATCCAACATGTTGGTTGTGGTTAACACAGTGACAACTAAACAGAGATCCAACATGTTGGTTGTGGTTAACACAGTGACAACTAAACAGAGATCCAACATGTTGGTTGTGGTTAACACAGTGACAACTAAACAGAGATCCAACACACTGACAACTAATTATTGAAGGTCAATTGTTCTATTTTATTAATTATCTCTTGGACATGTAGTTGTGATTGATATTGTTCACCTTTTCTCCATGTCGTGGAACTAATAACAATAATATAATAATAACAATATACTGTTAATACAAATATTAATAATAACAATATAACATATATAATAATGTAATATTAATAATAATAATGTCTCTTTCTCTTTTCTCTTTCCCATTCTAGTGTGTTGCTTTGTTCAACAGGTATGATATTATGATGCTGTTACTGAATTCAGTTCATAATATCGATGTTAAGAAAAGTCTGTTCAGTGGTTTCATACCAAATTACACAGGAAGCAGGAGCTCATTGGAATTTAGAAAACAACACATGTTCTGATATTATGAAAGACGACTTACAATTTCTACATAAAAAATATACAAACTGTAAAATAACCGCGATACACGAATATATGAACAACATGTTATTGAATTTGACTTGCCTACACCCAGTTAGCGCCATTTTGTATGATTGCACTGTCACGTAGCTGTCCCAGGTGAAATGGACTGTTAGATCTGAGTGTTTTACTGTCATTCACTATACTAAAATAACACTGGACATTTAATGTCTCTACACACTTTACAATAATCCCTGGGAAGATTCTTACCTTGTAGCCTGAATTCACAACCAGAACATGTCAAGTCATTGAGATATTTTCCGTTGTGCTGAGAGATCACCTTCTTGTTCACAAGTGTCTCTGTATCTATGTTCTAGGTTCAGTTGATCTTTGGATGCAATAATATCTGGTCAAAGTCTAGTGACACAACACCATAGTACATCATAACCATAACAGCAGTTTAACCTTTGGCCAGTAAAGGCCATGGCATACTATAACATGTAGAATCATTATGATGATCCAGGTTCAACATATCTCTAACTTTGAAGTATGCAATGGGGTCCCACATTATTGACCCTCAAACCAACTCTTAGTTTCCTGATTCAGATCTGTCTAAATCAACTCTTAGTTTCCTGATTCAGATCTGTTTAAACCAACTCTTAGTTTCCTGATTCAGATCTGTTTAAACCAACTCTTAGTTTCCTGATTCAGATCTGTTTAAACCAACTCTTAGTTTCCTGATTCAGATCTGTTCAAACCAACACCAACTCTTGGTTTAAACAGATCTGAATCAGGAAACAAACTCTTCGTTTCCTGATTCAGATCTGTTCTAACCAACTCTTAGTGTCCTGATTCAGATCTGTTCAAACCAACACCAACTCTTAGTTTCCTGATTCAGATCAGTTTTAACCAACTCTTAATTTCCTGATTCAGATCTGTTCAAATCAACTCTTAGTATCCTGATTCAGATCTGTTCAACTCCTCTGACTGTCATTGTCATGCCCTGTATATCTAAAGGAGTTGTCTAAAGCACACACAGATCTGGGACCAGACTAATGTATCCGTGGGTTGCCAGTTAGACTGTTTGTCTCTGGTCTGTGGTCAGCAGCGGTGGCTGGTGGCATGGAGTTATGGAGGACATTTTTATAGCCGAAATACCTCCGTTTGTACTTCACGTTTGGTTGAGAAATCCACCGGAAACTGCGGTCACGACAACGCCGAAAAATATTCCAAATTAGATCCATAATATCGACAGAAACATGACAAACGTTTTTATAATCAATCCTCAAGGTGCTTTTCAAATGTCTTTTTTATTTTACCTTTATTTAACCAGGCAAGTCAGTTAAGAACAAATTCTTATTTTCAATGACAGCCTAGGAACAGTGGGTTAACTGCCAGTTCAGGGGCAGAACGACAGATTTGTACCTTGTCAGCTCGGGTGTTTTGAACTTGCAACCTTCCGGTTACTAGTCCAATGCTCTAACTACTAGGCTACCCTGCCGTCTATTTGGTAATATATCAACCGGGACAGGTGGCTTCTTAGTAGGAAAGTGAGAAACAATGGCCGCATTTGTCCTTTACGCACAAATCACTCTGAGAGCCTCAAATCAAATATATGTATTTATATAGCCCTTCGTACATCAGCTGATATCTCAAAGTGCAGTACAGAAACCCTGCCTAAAACCCCAAAAAGGAAGCAATGCAGGTGTAGAAGCAAGGTGGCTATGGAAAAACTCCCCGGAAAGGCAAAAACCTAGGAAGAAACCTAGAGAGGAACCAGGCTATGTGGGGTGGCCAGTCCTCTTCTGGCTGTGCCGGGTGGAGATTATAACAGAACATGGCCAAGATGTTCAAATGTTCATAAATGATCAGCATGGTCCAATAATAATAATCACAGGCAGAACAGTTGAAACTGGAGCAGCAGCACGGCCAGGTGGACTGGGGACAGCAAGGAGTCATCATGTCAGGTAGTCCTGAGGCATGGTCCTAGGGCTCGGGTCCTACGAGAGAGAGAAAGAAAGAGAGAAAAAGAGAATTAGAGAGAGCATACTTAAATTCACACAGGACACCGGATAGGACAGGAGAAGTACTCCAGATATAACAAACTGACCCTAGCCCCCCGACACAAACTACTGCAGCATAAAAACTGGAGGCTGAGACAGGAGGGGTCAGGAGATACTGTGGCCCCATCCGAGGACACCCCCGGACAGCCAAACAGGAAGGATATAACCCCACCCACTTTTCCAAAGCACAGCCCCCACACCACTTGAGGGATATCTTCAACCACCAACTTACCATCCTGAAACAAGGCCGAGTATAGCCCACAAAGATCTCCGCCACGGCACAACTCAAGGGGGGCGCCCAGACAGGAAGATCACATCAGTGACTCAACCCACTCAAGTGACGCACCCCTCCTAGGGATGGTATGAAAGAGCACTAGTAAGCCAGTGACTCAGCCCCTGTAATAGGGTTAGAGGCAGAGAATCCCAGTGGAAAGAGGGGAACCGGCCAGGCAGAGACAGCAAGGGTGGTTCGTTGCTCCAGAGCTTTCCGTTCACCTTCACACTCCTGGGCCAGACTACACTCTATATGACCCACTGAAGAGATGAGTCTTCAGTAAAGACTTAAAGGTTGAGACGAGTTTGCGTCTCTCACATGGGTAGGCAGTATTCCATAAAAATGGAGCTCTATAGGAGAAAGCCTGCCTCCAGCTGTTTGCTTTGAAATTCTAGGGACAATTAGGAGGCCTGCGTCTTGTAACCGTAGCGTACATGTAGGTATGTACGGCAGGACCAAATCAGAGAGATAGGTAGGAGCAAGCCCATGTAATGCTTTGTAGGTTAGCAGTAAAACCTTGAAATCAGCCCTTGCCTTGACAGGAAGCCAGTGTAGGGAGGCTAGCAGTGGAGTAATATGATCAAATTTTTTTGTTCTAGTCAGGATTCTAGCAGCCGTATTTAGCACTAACTGAAGTTTATTTAGTGCTTTATCCGGGTAGCCGGAAAGTAGAGCATTGCAGTAGTCTAACTTAGAAGTGACAAAAGCATGGATTAATTTTTCTGCATAATTTTGGGACAGAAAGTTTCTGATTTTTGCAATGTTACGTAGATTTAAAAAAGCTGTCCTTGAAACAGTCTTGATATGTTCTTCAAAGAGAGATCAGGGTCCAGAGTAACACCGAGGTCCTTCACAGTTTTATTTGAGATGACTGTTATTATTAGAATGCATTAGATTTACTGTCTCTTCTTGGATTGAGTTATATCACCATTACCTATCCTCTTATTATTAGAATGCATTAGATTTACTGTCTCTTCTTGGATTGAGTTATATCACCATTACCTATCCTCTTATTATTAGAATGCATTAGATTTACTGTCTCTTCTTGGATTGAGTTATATCACCATTACCTATCCTCTTATTATTAAAATGCATTAGATTCACTGTCTCTTCTTGGATTGAGTTATATCACCATTACCTATCCTCTTATTATTAGAATGCATTAGATTTACTGTCTCTTCTTGGATTGAGTTATATCACCATTACCTATCCTCTTATTATTAGAATGCATTAGATTTACTGTCTCTTCTTGGATTGAGTTATATCACCATTACCTATCCTCTTATTATTAGAATGCATTAGATTTACTGTCTCTTCTTGGATTGAGTTATATCACCATTACCTATCCTCTTATTATTATAATGCATTAGATTTACTCTCTTCTTGGATTGAGTTATTTCACCATTACCTATCCTCTTATTATTAGAATGCATTAGATTTACTGTCTCTTCTTGGATTGAGTTATATCACCATTACCTATCCTCTTATTATTAGAATGCATTAGATTTACTGTCTCTTCTTGGATTGAGTTATATCACCATTACCTATCCTCTTATTATTAGAATGCATTAGATTTACTCTCTTCTTGGATTGAGTTATATCACCATTACCTATCCTCTTATTATTAGAATGCATTAGATTTACTGTCTCTTC
>NW_027008723.1:0-15000 GCF_036934945.1 Oncorhynchus masou masou
GGTGTAACAGTGGTAAGGTGTTGGCCCTAACAGTTTGTGGGCACCGTTGGTCACCGTTAAAGTGCAATTCATGTACTGTTTAGTGTTTTGTGGTGTAGAGGCTGTGCTGGCATGCATCCCACATTTTTTTTGGGGAGCACCAAGATATACATGCTAAAATTGCCACTGCTCTGATCCCATATCTCCACATAGTTTTGCCAGCAGGTGTGAGCACGCTGAATGTGGGTTGATGTAGTTTACAATCAAAGTTACCTGCTGCAGTAGATCTGAGTTCTGTGCTCATGTAACGGCGTTCTTTTGTTGTTGAAGGAGAGTCGGACCGAAATGCAGCGTGTAAGTTACTCATGTTTATTTAAAGACAAAACGAACGAACTAACACGAATAACTAAATAAATACAAAAAAAACAACAAACAGAACGAAACCTAATACAGCCTGACTGGTGAAACTAACACAGAGACAGGGACAATCACCCACGAAATGCAAAGCGAAATTAGGCTACCTAAATACGGTTCCCAATCAGCGACAACGAGAAGCGCCTGACTCTGATTGAGAACCGCCTCAGGCAGCCAACCTAATTAACACACACACACCCTAATTAACTACCAACCCAAACACTACAAACCCCAATACGGAAATACAATACATAATAACCCCATGTCACACCCTGGTCTGACTAACTAATAAACTAAAACACACAATACTAAGACCAAGGCGTGACAGCTCAGCTCTATTTCCGCCAGTTGCTCTCGGTTTATCATACAATGCATCCAGTATGGGGTCAGTCTGGGGTCAAATCAAATCAAATCATTATATAGCCCTTCGTACATCAGCTGATATCTCAAAGTGCTGTACAGAAACCCAGCCTAAAACCCCAAACAGCAAGCAATGCAGGTGTAGAAGCACGGTGGCTAGGAAAAACTCCCTCGAAAAGCCAAAACCTAGGAAGAAACCTAGAGAGGAACCAGGCTATGGGGTGGCCAGTCCTCTTCTGGCTGTGCCGGGTGGAGATTTTAACAGAACATGGCCAAGATGTTCAAATGTTCATAAATGACCAGCATGGTCAAATAATAATAATCACAGGCAGAACAGTTGAAACTGGAGCAGCAGCACGACCAGGTGAACTGGGGACAGCAAGGAGTCATCATGTCAGGTAGTCCTGAGGCATGGTCCTAGGGCTCAGGTCCTCCGAGAGAGAGAAAGAAAGAGAGAATTAGAGAGCATACTTAAATTCACACAGGACACCGGATAGGACAGGAGAAGTACTCCAGATATAACAAACAGACCCTAGCCCCACGACACATAAACTACTGCAACATAACTGGAGGCTGAGACAGGAGGGGTTAGGAGACACTGTGGCCCCATCCGAGGACACCCCGGACAGGAGAGGGCCAAACAGGAAGGATATAACCCCACCCACTTTGCCAAAGGACAGCCCCTACACCACTAGAGGGATATCTTCAACCACCAACTTACCATCCAGAGACAAGGCCGAGTATAGCCCACAAAGACCTCCGCCACGGCACAACCCAAGGGGGGGTGCCAACCCAGACAGGAAGATCACATCAGTGACTCAACCCACTCAACCCGCTTTGTAGGTTAGCAGTAAAATCTTGAAATCAGCCCTTGCCTTAACAGGAAGCCAGTGTATGGAGGCTATTACTGGAGTAATATGATCAAATGTTTTGGTTCTAGTCAGGATTCTAGCAGCCGTATTTAGCACTAACCATGTGTATGTAATAAATAAAATGTGAATTGATTTGATGTGATTTGTCATGGAAAGAGTAGGTGTTCTTAATATTTTGTACACTCAGTGTATGTGATGTATTATCATTAACGGTTACATTTTATTGATAACATTTGCCTACATTAGGAACTCCTTGGTGAAGTCCACAGGACTGAACATTAGCAAATTCAACATACATGTCTCTATCACTATCACTGACACATACAGATCAGTGGTAACTCTACAATTCACTGGAAAGGCAATGCACACGGAAATTATACTGAGGTGTGCCTTATTGGGGGCATGGCTTTCAAATTGTTATTTTTGGCCACCCGTGAGAGGCAGTATCATTTTAACTGGTCTATGCTTGCGCTAATTTACATGTTATAATGTCTGCTGCTGGTTCTGATGTCTTAAATGTTTACATAAGAGCATGTAGCAATAAAGACTTGTGAGTGTAGTTTGTAATGTCCTTAACTCAACATTGACCTTGTCAAGAAATACGGACCTCTTGATGTGGTGTTTAAAACTACTATATAAGGTGTTATTGTAGAACTCCATTGGGGTAAACAATAAAGACTTCCTGGTGTTAAAACTACTACATGAGGTGTTCTTGCATGACACTGAAAGTGTTAATGCCCTAACACTGACAAAGTGTAACAGCCTCAGCACTGAGTACAGTGTTAATTTAACACTCAAAAGTTTGGACCGTAAGACACTGGTCCAATTTTAAATGCAACACTGTTAGGGTTCATGTGAAGAACAAATACTTAATTACAATGACGGTCTACACCGGCCAAACCCGGACGATGCTGGGCCAATTGTGTGCCGCCCTATGGGACTCCCAATCACAGCCTGTTGTGACACAGCAGTGCCTTAGACCGCTGCTCCACTCAGAAGCCTGTTGAATTAACACTGAACAATTTGTTATGCGCTAATATTGTACTGTCACTAAGTTTGATCATGTTTATTTTAGTTATAAGAAATGTGAAAACTTTAGTAAGTCGTTTATCATTTGATTGTTACTATATTTAGAAATAATATCCGTCATTTCAAGCCCTATTGCCCCAGTTTGGTTGAATCTGAAAAAATCTATGATTTTCATAATATTTGTACAATGTACATCAGCCATTTCTAACTATTTTAACCAGGAAGGGATTTCCAGCCCTTTCTAAAGCTACGCAACGACCCGTTATTGTTTGTAGCCTCCTCATGATAAATAATGATGTTTGGGGAAGTTTATTTAGGTGGAAATATACATTTTGCCCTTTCATTCAACTGGTTAAAATCCCAATCCCAGAATTTTTACAAATGAAACATAGTTTGCTGTGACTTACAAAGTAATGCCCACCAAGTTCCACAGAGAAAGATGCCAGTGTATAGTGAGATGGTTTATTCAACACGTAAATCACAATAAGACACATGAAGAGGTAACATAGCATGACGTCCAGGATACATTAGCTTACATGTTCATACAGCATTTAATTTGTCCTCCTTTCACATTTTATACATGTAATTATTATCATTATCAATGCACTAAAACAGGAGATGGACTCCAGGTCAGCTCAGGTCACCTTCAGAGTGGCTTGCCTTTTTGTTCACTCTACAGAAACAGGAGATGGTCTCCTGCCCTATGGGCCGTTCTGGTTCACTCTACAGAAACAGGAGATAGACTCCAGTCAACCCAGTCCAACCCAGATACTGTGAGCTCCACCGGTATTGGGACAGTGACACATGCTGTACGGTTCTAAACACTTCTACATGGACGTTACCATGACAACATATAGTCCTGAATTAATAATGACGAGGAGAAAGTAAAAAAGGTTAAATGCATACATCATACCCCGAAAACAGAGGTTAGCTTTTTATATCATACCCGCAAGACATGCTAACCTCTCACCATTACAATAACAGGGGATGTTAGCATTTTATATCATACCCCTAGACATGCTAACCTCTCACCATTACAATAACAGGGAGGTTAGCATTTTATATCATACCCCAAGACATGCTAACCTCTCACCATTACAATAACAGGGGAGGTTAGCATTTTATATCATACCCAAGACATGCTAACCTCTCACCATTACAATAACAGGGGAGGTTAGCATTTTCTATCATACCCCAAGACATGCTAACCTCTCACCATTACAATAACAGGGGAGGTTAGCATTTTATATCATACCCCAAGACATGCTAACCTCCCACCATTACAATAACAGGGAGGTTAGCATTTTATATCATACCCCCAAGACATGCTAACCTCTCACCATTACAATAACAGGGAGGTTAGCATTTTATATCATACCCCCAAGACATGCTAACCTCCCACCATTACAATAACAGGGGAGGTTAGCATTTTATATCATACCTCCAAGACATGCTAACCTCCCACCATTACAATAACAGGGGAGGTTAGCATTTTATATCATACCCCAAGACATGCTAACCTCCCACCATTACAATAACAGGGGAGGTTAGCATTTTATATCATACCCCAAGACATGCTAACCTCTCACCATTACAACAACAGGGAGGTTAGCATTTTATATCATACCCCCAAGACATGCTAACCTCTCACCATTACAATAACAGGGAAGGTTAGCATTTTTGGAGAGTATGATGTTTTTG
Organism: Oncorhynchus masou masou; assembly: GCF_036934945.1. Lineage (NCBI taxonomy): Eukaryota > Metazoa > Chordata > Actinopteri > Salmoniformes > Salmonidae > Oncorhynchus > Oncorhynchus masou. The sequence continues at coordinate 4,356 of NW_027008723.1, forward strand.
TCTGTAAGGTTCTCACTCATCATTAATCAAGATTCATTCAGGATTATCCGTAATCATGATAACATCCACGTTAATGTAGAAGTGTTTAGAAACATAGTCGATTATAATCTCCATTATTTAACATTTATATTGGGCACAAAATAAAATGAAACTCAACCAAAACAAACAACAAATGCATCCAACAAGTTTGTAGAGTCAAACGATTGATATAGTTAATGTGTGCTATGAACATGGGACCAAATACTAAACTTTTGACTACTTTAATACATAGAAGTGAATTTGTCCCAGTACTTTTGGTCTCCTAATATGGGGGGCAATGTACAAAAAGTGATTTTTAAACTGTTCATCTGATATCATCAAGGTGAACACAGCAGTAAGTCATCAAGGTGAATACAGTATCATGAGGTTCCTCTAAGTATCAGACAGTAATACAGTAATGGGATCTCTATGGATATGGTTGTAGTTGTGCTGTAAGGCTCATCACAGCAAGGTGGAGAAGTGACTGAACTGGTCTGATCCACTGGCCATCACTGTAGCATGGAAACGCCTGGGACGGTCTGGGTCCTGCAGAGAGAGAGAGAGAGATTGAGAGAAATATAGGGTAGACACAGGTAGAGACATATCTACAGTAGTTCTCACCTGTATAGGGTAGACACAGGTAGAGACATATCTACAGTAGTTCTCACCTGTATAGGGTAGATACAGGTAGAGACATATCTACAGTAGTTCTCACCTGTATAGGGTAGATACAGGTAGAGACATATCTACAGCAGTTCTCACCAGTATAGGGTAGATACAGGTAGAGACATATCTACAGCAGTTCTCACCTGTATAGGGTAGACACAGGTAGAGACATATCTACAGTAGTTCTCACCTGTATAGGGTAGACACAGGTAGAGACATATCTACAGTAGTTCTCACCTGTATAGGGTAGACACAGGTAGAGACATATCTACAGCAGTTCTCACCTGTATAGGGTAGATACAGGTAGAGACATATCTACAGTAGTTCTCACCTGTATAGGGTAGACACAGGTAGAGACATATCTACAGTAGTTCTCACCTGTATAGGGTAGATACAGGTAGAGACATATCTACAGTAGTTCTCACCTGTATAGGGTAGACACAGGTAGAGACATATCTACAGTAGTTCTCACCTGTATAGGGTAGATACAGGTAGAGACATATCTACAGTAGTTCTCACCTGTATAGGGTAGACACAGGTAGAGACATATCTACAGCAGTTCTCACCTGTATAGGGTAGATACAGGTAGAGACATATCTGCAGTAGTTCTCACCTGTATAGGGTAGATACAGGTAGAGACATATCTACAGTAGTTCTCACCTGTATAGGGTAGGCACAGGTAGGGACGTATCGGATCACAAAGCCACAGCGTCTCTTCTGGGATGTGTTGGGGTCACTGGCGTGGACCAGGAACCCATCATGGATCTGATTGGGTTAACCATCAACATCAAATCACAATCCCAAATAGCACCTTAATTCTTATTGTTTGTACAATTTGTGAGAAACACAATATAGTTGTAGAAGAATAGAGAATAGAGTGTATTTCCATGTAATACAGAATGCCCAGTAGGACCTGGGATGGGAAGCTCCCTGTAATACAGAATGCCCAGTAGGACTTGGGATGGGAAGCTCCCTGTAATACAGAATGCCCAGTAGGACTTGGGATGGGAAGCTCCCTGTAATACAGAATGTCCAGTAGGACCAGGGATGGGAAGCTCCATGTAATACAGAATGCCCAGTAGGACTTGGGATGGGAAGCTCCCTGTAATACAGAATGCCCAGTAGGACTTGGGATGGGAAGCTCACTGTAATACAGAATGTCCAGTAGGACCTGGGATGGGAAGCTCCCTGTAATACAGAATGCCCAGTAGGACTTGGGATGGGAAGCTCACTGTAATACAGAATGCCCAGTAGGACCTGGGATGGGAAGCTCCCTGTAATACAGAATGCCCAGTAGGACCTGGGATGGGAAGCTCCCTGTAATACAGAATGCCCAGTAGGACTTGGGATGGGAAGCTCACTGTAATACAGAATGCCCAGTAGGACTTGGGATGGGAAGCTCACTGTAATACAGAATGTCCAGTAGGACCTGGGATGGGAAGCTCCCTGTAATACAGAATGCCCAGTAGGACTTGGGATGGGAAGCTCCCTGTAATACAGAATGCCCAGTAGGACTTGGGATGGGAAGCTCACTGTAATACAGAATGTCCAGTAGGACCTGGGATGGGAAGCTCACTGTAATACAGAATGTCTGTTTGCTGACATTTGTTTTTCTTAAACAGACAAGAACCCCGAGTAGGGGGGCAGTGTGACTTACAGACATCTGCCCAGCCAGCAGGGGGCAGAGTAGAGCGCTATCCGTTTGCAACAGCTCCTCAGGGATCTCCTGGTTGACTGACAGCATGTTTCCGGGGCGGGAGGCGAGGTGGTGGGGCAGCATGCCAGAGCAGTGGCTTCCTGGAGGAGGGGGGGAGGGGAGGGGAGAGGAGAGGAAAGGAGAGGAGAGGAGAGGAGAGGAGAGGAGAGGAGAGGGGAAGAGAGGAGAGGAGAGGAGAGGAGAGGGGAAGAGGGAGGAGGGAGAGGAGAGGAGAGGAGAGGAGAGGGGAAGAGAGGAGAGGAGATGAGGAGGAGAGGAGAGGAGAGGAGGGAAGAGAGGAGAGGAGAGGGGAAGAGAGGGAAGAGAGAGGAGAGGAAAGGAGAGGGGGGGAAGAGAGGAGAGGAGAGGAGAGGAGAGGAGGGGAAGAGAGAGGAGAGGAGAGAGAGGAGAGGAGGGAGAGAGGGAAGAGGAGAGGAGAGAGGAGAGGGAAGAGAGGAGAGGAGAGGGAAGAGGAGAGGAGAGTGAACACTTTACTAACCACACAGACTCTCGTCTTCTGTTTGTCTATGAAAGGACATCTTATCACAGTCATTTGCTGCAGTCATTTCCTGCTAGAACGACAGAAAGATGCTTTTCAGAACATTAACTGTACCTGGCTAAATGCAGATACATATTTTGAGGAGACATTTAAGTATTTATTTATCTTGTTGTGGCACCAATTAGAACTGAACTGGCCGTTTCTGGAAACAAAATAATTTGGTGAGTTTTAGGTGGTCAGGGGAGCTGCAGTACCTGGGATGACCTTCAGGGCTCCGTTTTCTGCCAGTGAATCATCTAGAGCCAGCCACACCGACAGGACTGGACCCCCAGCTATTCCCCAGTACCTGGTGGAATCAGACAGCTCCTGAATAAATACTTGTTATTACTCAAAACGTACTGTAGTAGTAGGAGTGGTGTAGCAGTAGTAATATTGTAGTAGTATTGTGGTAGTAGTAGCTGTAGTATTGTAGTTGTAGTAGTTGTACTGTAGTAGTATGAGTGGTGTAGCAGTAGTAATATTGTAGTAGTGTTGTGGTAGTAGTAGCTGTAGTATTGTAGTTGTAGTAGTTGTACTGTAGTAGTAGGAGTGGTGTAGCAGTAGTAATATTGTAGTAGTATTGTGGTAGTAGTAGCTGTAGTATTGTAGTTGTAGTAGTTGTACTGTAGTAGTAGGAGTGGTGTAGCAGTAGTAATATTGTAGTAGTATTGTGGTAGTAGTAGCTGTAGTATTGTAGTTGTAGTAGTTGTACTGTAGTAGTAGGAGTGGTGTAGCAGTAGTAATATTGTAGTAGTATTGTGGTAGTAGTAGCTGTAGTATTGTAGTTGTTGTACTGTAGTAGTAGGAGTGGTGTAGTCGTAGTAGTATTGTAGTAGTGTTGTGGTAGTAGTAGCTGTAGTATTGTAGTTGTAGTAGTTGTACTGTAGTAGTAGGAGTGGTGTAGCAGTAGTAATATTGTAGTAGTATTGTGGTAGTAGTAGCTGTAGTATTGTAGTTGTAGTAGTTGTACTGTAGTAGTAGGAGTGGTGTAGCAGTAGTAATATTGTAGTAGTATTGTGGTAGTAGTAGCTGTAGTATTGTAGTTGTAGTAGTTGTACTGTAGTAGTAGGAGTGGTGTAGCAGTAGTAATATTGTAGTAGTATTGTGGTAGTAGTAGCTGTAGTATTGTAGTTGTAGTAGTTGTACTGTAGTAGTAGGAGTGGTGTAGCAGTAGTAATATTGTAGTAGTATTGTGGTAGTAGTAGCTGTAGTATTGTAGGTGTAGTAGTTGTACTGTAGTAGTAGGAGTGGTGTAGTCATAGTGGTATTGTAGTAGTGTTGTGGTAGTAGTAGCTGTAGTATTGTAGTTGTAGTAGTTGTACTGTAGTATTAGGACTGGTGTAGTAGTAGTAATATTGTAGTAATATTGTGGTAGTAGTAGCTGTAGTATTGTAGTTGTAGTACTAGTAGCGGTAGTAGTAGTAGTGATGTAGTAGTTCCAGTAACAGTACTACAAGCAGTATTGGCAGCGGTAGTAGTACTGTAGTAGTATTTTACTATTTTTGAGATACTTGTAACTGACAGTTGTATTAGTATTGTAATAGTAATGTAGCTGTGGAAGTATTAGTGATGTACTCACCTCATATCCTGGTGCCAGGCCACGAAGGGCAGTCCAGTCTCACTCTGCTGGTCCTTCTCTGATGACCTCACTGCCTCCTCACTGGTCAGAGTTATGGCATCATTTCCTGCCTGTGTGGCTGTGGGGTGGGGTGTGGGGGTTGTTGGGTACTTGCAGATGAAGCGTGAGTCTAGCAGGATGACATCAGAGCCCAGGATGGACTGTACCACCTGTAGGATGTGGGGGTGTTTGGCCAGGCCCATCACCCAGGGGTACTTCAGGTGCACATTGTGGAGACTGTACTGGGTATACTCCTCACCTGAAGTCAGGTAGACACATGTAGATATCAGTCAATACAGGTAGCAATCATTCAATACAGGTAGATACAGATAGATATAATTCAATACAGGTAGGTATCATTCATTACAGGTAGACACAGGTAGATATCATTCAATACAGATAGGTATGATTCAATACAGGTAGATGTCATTCAATACAGGAAGATATCATTCAATACAGGTAGATATCACACAATACAGGTAGATATCATTCAATGCAGGTACATATCATTCATTACAGGTATACAAAGGTAGATATCATTCAATACAGGTAGATATCATTGAAAACAGGTAGATATCATTCAATACAGATAGATATCATTGAAAACAGGTAGATATCATTCAATACAGATAGATATCATTCATTACAGGTAGACACGGGTAGATATCATTCATTACAGTTAGATACATATAGATATCATTCAATACAGATAGATATAATTCAATACAAGTAGATACCATTCAATACAGTTAGATATAATTAAATTCAGGTAGATATATTTCAAAACAGGTAGATACCATTCAATACAGGTAGATATAATTCAAAACAGGTAGATATCATTCAATACAGGTAGATATCATTCAATACAGGTAGATATCATTCATTACAGGTAGACACGGGTAGATATCATTCATTACAGGTAGATACATATAGATATCATTCAATACAGTTAGATATAATTAAATTCAGGTAGATATATTTCAAAACAGGTAGATACCATTCAATACAGGTAGATATAATTCAATACAGGTAGATATCATTCAATACAGGTAGACACGGGTAGATATGTTCAATACAGGTAGACACAGGTAGATATCATTCCGTACATGTCGATACAGGTAGATATCATTCAATACAGGTAGACAGAGGTAGAAATGGTCAATACAGGTAGACAGAGTTAGATATCATTCAATACAGGTAGACAGAGGTAGATATGTTCAATACAGGTAGACAGAGTTAGATGTAATTCAATACTGATAGACAGAGGTAGATATGTTCAATACAGGTAGACAGAGTTAGATGTAATTCAATACAGATAGACATAGTTAGATATATTCAATACAGGTAGACAGATTTAGATGTAATTCAATTCAGATAGACAGAGTTCGATGTAATTCAATACAGATAGTCAGAGTTAGATGTGATTCAATACAGGTAGACAGAGTTAGATGTAATTCAATACACATAGACAGAGTTAGATGTAATTCAATAAAGATAGACAGAGTTAGATGTAATTCAACACATGTAGAGACAGGTCGATATCATTCAATACAGGTAGACACAGGTAGATATGTTCAATACAGGTAGATATCATTCAATACAGGTTTACACGGGTAGATATGTTCAATACAGGTAGATATCATTCAATGCAGGTTGATATCATTCAATACAGGTAGATATCATTCATGACATGTAGAGACAGGTCGATATCATTCAATACAGGTAGACAGAGGTAGATATGTTCAATACAGGTAGACAGAGGTAGATATGGTCAATACAGGTAGACGGAGTTAGATATGTTCAATACAGATAGACAAAGGTAGATATCATCCAATACAGATAGACAGAGTTAGATGTAATTCAATACAGATAGACAGAGTTAGATGTAACTCAATACAGGTAGACGGAGTTAGATATGTTCAATACAGGTAGACACAGGTAGATATCATCCAATACAGATAGACAGAGTTAGATGTAATTCAATACAGGTAGACAGAGATAGATATAATTCAATACAGATAGTCAGAGTTAGATGTGATTCAATACAGGTAGACAGAGTTAGATGTAATTCAATACACATAGACAGAGTTAGATGTAATTCAATAAAGATAGACAGAGTTAGATGTAATTCAACACATGTAGAGACAGGTCGATATCATTCAATACAGGTAGACACAGGTCGATATGTTCAATACAGGTCGATATCATTCAATACAGGTAGACAGAGGTAGATATGTTCAATACAGGTAGACAGAGGTAGATATGTTCAATACAGGTAGACAGAGGTAGATATGTTCAATACAGGTAGACAGAGGTAGATATGGTCAATACAGGTAGACGGAGTTAGATATGTTCAATACAGATAGACAAAGGTAGATATAATCCAATACAGATAGACAGAGTTAGATGTAATTCAATACAGATAGACAGAGTTAGATGTAACTCAATACAGGTAGACAGAGTTAGATATGTTCAATACAGGTAGACACAGGTAGATATCATCCAATACAGATAGACAGAGTTAGATGTAATTCAATACAGATAGACAGAGTTAGATGTAACTCAATACAGGTAGACAGAAATAGATATAATTCAATACAGATAGACAGAGTTAGATGTAATTCAATACAGGTAGACAGAGATAGATATAATTCAATACAGATAGACAGAATTAGATGTAATTCAATACAGGTAGACAGAGTTAGATATAATTCAATACAGATAGACAGAGTTAGATGTAATTCAATACAGGTAGACAGAGTTAGATATAATTCAATACAGATAGACAGAGTTAGATGTAACTCAATACAGGTAGACAGAGATAGATATAATTCAATACAGATAGACAGAGTTAGATGTAATTCAATACAGGTAGACAGAGATAGATATAATTCAATACAGATAGACAGAGTTAGATGTAATTCAATACAGGTAGACAGAGTTAGATATAATTCAATACAGATAGACAAAGGTAGATATCATCCAATACAGATAGACAGAGTTAGATGTAATTCAATACAGATAGACAGAGTTAGATGTAATTCAATACAGATAGACAGAGTTAGATATATTCAATACAGATAGACAGAATTAGATGTAATTCAATACAGGTAGACAGAGTTAGATATAATTCAATACAGATTGACAGAGTTAGATGTAATTCAATACAGATTGACAGAGTTAGATGTAATTCAATAGAGATAGATAGATGAAGTTAACATTCAACAGATTCCATTAAAAGGACGTGTTTAACCATAAAAGGTTGAACGAACAAGGCTGTTAACCTTCTGTTCCTAGGCCATCATTGAAAATATGAACTTGCCTAGTTACATAAAGGTAAAATAAAATAAAACCATAATCATGGTGATATTACAGATGTATTGACCTCTAACCCTAACCCCCCTCCTCCTCCTCGTCCCCCTCCACTCACCGAACTCTCTCTCCAGGTGGTTGAAGGCCTGTCTGGCCTCCCTCAGCTCTGTGTCGTCTAGGACCGGTACAGCAGAGAGGAATCCCTGCTGGTTGTAACGCTCTTTCATCTGACACGTTGACACACTCATCTCTGGGTTGGCTGCTGTACACGCCAGTCCTGACTGTGTCAACTCCACTGGGTGAAGGCTGTTTTTATAGCCTGGAAAGAGAGGGAGAACAGAGAGACAAAGGGAGTGTGTCTTTTATTTGTGCCCAGGCCATAAACAGTCGTCCTAACATAGGTATTTCTGTTTATCTTCTTAAACCTCAGCTTCTCTCTCTCCCTCTCTCCCTCTCCCTCTCTCTCTCTCTCTCTCACTCTCTCTCTCTCTCTCTCTCTCTCCCATCTCCCTCTGGTATTCCCGGCACATGTATTCTGGGTTGTTTATGGAGTCCGGCCGTACCGCTGTCAGAAGAGGTGCTGCTTGATCAGCTTTTTCAGCTTAATGGGAAAACCATATTCTGGTGGATGAGTTAGTCACAACTTGAGACAGGGGGTCTCATGTTAACCAGAGCCCTAATGGAATAGACAGGGGGTCTCATTTTAACCAGAGCCTTAAGGGAATAGACAGGGGGTCTCATGTTAACCAAAGCCCTAAGGGAATAGACAGGGGGTCTCATGTTAACCAGAGCCCTAAGGGAATAGACAGGGGTCTCATGTTAACCAGAGCCTTAAGGGAATAGACAGGGGGTCTCATGTTAACCAGAGCCCTAAGGGAATAGACAGGGGGTCTCATTTTAACCAGAGCCTTAAGGGAATAGACAGGGGGTCTCATGTTAACCAAAGCCCTAAGGGAATAGACAGGGGTCTCATGTTAACCAGAGCCCTAAGGGAATAGACAGGGGGTCTCATGTTAACCAGAGCCTTAAGGGAATAGACAGGGGGTCTCATGTTAACCAGAGCCCTAAGGGAATAGACAGGGGGTCTCATGTTAACCAGAGCCTTAAGGGAATAGACAGGGGTCTCATGTTAACCAGAGCCTTAAGGGAATAGACAGGGGGTCTCATGTTAACCAGAGCCCTAAGGGAATAGACAGGGGTCTCATGTTAACCAGAGCCTTAAGGAATAGACAGGGGTCTCATGTTAACCAGAGCCCTAAGGGAATAGACAGGGGGTCTCATTTTAACCAGCGCCCTAAGGGAATATACAGGGGGTCTCAGGTTAACCAGCGCCCTAAGGGAATAGACAGGGGGTCTCATGTTAACCAGCGCCCTAAGGGAATAGACAGGGGGTCTCATGTTAACCAGAGCCCTAAGGGAATAGACAGGGGGTCTCATGTTAACCAGAGCCCTAAGGGAATAGACAGGGGGTCTCAGGTTAACCAGCGCCCTAAGGGAATAGACAGGGGGTCTCATGTTAACCAGCGCCCTAAGGGAATAGACAGGGGGTCTCATGTTAACCAGCGCCCTAAGGGAATAGACAGGGGGTCTCATGTTAACCAGAGCCCTAAGTGAATAGACAGGGGGTCTCATGTTAACCAGAGCCCTCAGGGAATAGACAGGGGGTCTCATGTTAACCAGAGCCTTAAGGGAATAGACATGGGGTCTCATGTTAACCAGAGCCCTAAGGGGATAGACAGGGGTCTCATGTTAACCAGAGCCCTAAGGGAATAGACAGGGGGTCTCATGTTAACCAGAGCCCTAAGGGAATATACAGGGGGTCTCATGTTAACCAGAGCCTTAAGGAATAGACAGGGGTCTCATTTTAACCAGAGCCTTAAGGGAATAGACAGGGGGTATCATGTTAACCAGAGCCCTAAGGGAATAGACAGGGGTCTCATGTTAACCAGAGCCCTAAGGGAATAGACAGGGGTCTCAAATTAACCAGAGCCCTAAGGGAATAGACAGGGGGTCTCATGTTAACCAGCGCCCTAAGGGAATAGACAGGGGGTCTCATGTTAACCAGAGCCCTAAGGGAATAGACAGGGGGTCTCATGTTAACCAGAGCCCTCAGGGAATAGACAGGGGGTCTCATGTTAACCAGAGCCTTAAGGGAATAGACATGGGGTCTCATGTTAACCAGAGCCCTAAGGGGATAGACAGGGGGTCTCATGTTAACCAGAGCCCTAAGGGAATAGACAGGGGGTCTCATGTTAACCAGAGCCCTAAGGGAATATACAGGGGGTCTCATGTTAACCAGAGCCTTAAGGGAATAGACAGGGGGTCTCATTTTAACCAGAGCCTTAAGGGAATAGACAGGGGGTATCATGTTAACCAGAGCCCTAAGGGAATAGACAGGGGTCTCATGTTAACCAGAGCCCTAAGGGAATAGACAGGGGTCTCAAATTAACCAGAGCCCTAAGGGAATAGACAGGGGTCTCATGTTAACCAGCGCCTAAGGGAATAGACAGGGGGTCTCATGTTAACCAGAGCCCTAAGGAATAGACAGGGGTCTCATGTTAACCAGAGCCCTCAGGGAATAGACAGGGGTCTCATGTTAACCAGAGCCTTAAGGGAATAGACATGGGGTCTCATGTTAACCAGAGCCCTAAGGGGATAGACAGGGGGTCTCATGTTAACCAGAGCCCTAAGGGAATAGACAGGGGTCTCATGTTAACCAGAGCCCTAAGGGGAATATACAGGGGGTGTCATGTTAACCAGAGCCTTAAGGGAATAGACAGGGGGTCTCATTTTAACC
>NW_027008723.1:20000-77304 GCF_036934945.1 Oncorhynchus masou masou
CTTCCAGATCTGCCAGTCAGCCAGACTCTTCCAGATCTGCCAGTCAGCCAGACTCTTCCACATCTGCCAGTCAGCCAGACTCTTCCAGATCTGCCAATCAGCCAGACTCTTCCAGATCTGCCAGTCAGCCAGACTCTTCCAGATCTGCCAGTCAGCCAGACTCTTCCAGATCTGCTAGTCAACCAGACTCTTCCAGATCTGCCAGTCAGCCAGACTCTTCCAGATCTGCCAGTCAGCCAGACTCTTCCAGATCTGCCAGTCAGCCAGACTCTTCCAGATCTGCCAGTCAGCCAGACTCTTCCAGATCTGCCAGTCAGCCAGACTCTTCCAGATCTGCCAGTCAGCCAGACTCTTCCAGATCTGCCAGTCAGCCAGACTCTTCCAGATCTGCTAGTCAACCAGACTCTTCCAGATCTGCCAGTCAGCCAGACTCTTCCAGATCTGCCAGTCAGCCAGACTCTTCCAGATCTGCCAGTCAGCCAGACACCTGATGAGACGTACCTCATGATCAACTACAGAATGTCACATGACTGTCACCTGATGAGAGGTGCCTCGTGATGAACTCTAGAATGTCACATGACTGTCACCTGATGAGAGGTGCCACATGATGAACTACAGAATGTCACATGACTGTCACCGGATGAGAGGTGCCTCATGATGAACTACAGAATGTCACATGACTGTCACCGGATGAGAGGTGCCTCATGATGAACTACAGAATGTCACATGACTGGTACCGGATGAGATGGGCCTCATGATGAACTACAGAATGTCACATGACTGTCACCTGATGAGAGGTGCCTCATGATGAACTACAGAATGTCACATGACTGTCACCGGATGAGAGGGACCACATGATGAACTACAGAATGTCACATGACTGTCACCTGATGAGAGGTGCCACATGATGAACTCTAGAATGTCACATGACTGGTACCGGATGAGAGGTGACACATGATGAACTCTAGAATGTCACATGACTGTCACCAGATGAGAGGTGCCACATGATGAACTACAGAATGTCACATGACTGTCACCTGATGAGAGGTGACTCATGATGAACTCTACACCTGTACAGGCTTCCTTGATAATATGGAATGTTTGTCTCAACTCTTCCTCCTTTAAAATCTCTCCTTGTTTTTTAGAACGGCATTGATCTTGTGTTTATTCTACACATTAATGTCTTAAGTATGTCACATGACTCACCTGATGAGAGCGGAAATTCACAGCGTTTTGTTTATTTTCCAGGAAAGATGGCATGTCATTCATTCATGGATGTGTCACCTTAACAATGCCCCTTTTTCTAAGAACCAAGTTCAGGAGGAAGCAGAATAAATTGAGATTGAGATGATGGGAAACTACAATGAGTTGGTATTTATCAAAAACCCTTCCTTATAAATGTGAAAGTCACTAAAGCCTACTCTTTGAATAAATGTAATTTTCTTCCAACATTGGATGTTGCCCTTACAACACTGAGTTCACTTCACACAGACTCCCAGAACATCACCGTGTGATAATGAAGTGATGAGGTGTGTTTAGATGATTGTCTGGCTCTGAAATCCACTGACCAGTAGATGGGGCTATAGCAGGAGAAGCCAGAATCCAGCTCTGTGTACCAGCTACAGGAAAGTAGGCTGCATGTTTCTGACAAAGTGTCTTTGTGTACGTTCCACACCTTATCGTGTCTTAAGACTGTCAGATTAGCTGTCAACTGATGAGAGGTGACATTCATAGAGTTTGTACTTCCTTCTCTTGAACTGTGTCTGAACGATGATGAATATGACCTTGGGAATGTCACCTCGGCTCAGCCTTTCACCTGTACTGTCATTCTAGATGATTGACGTCTGTAGTTTCCACCTGCGACTCAGCCCTCCTGGCCGGACCGTATATAAGAGATCACACAGGTTGAGGACTCCACATCACCGAGACTTCTACTACCACAGGTTCATACTGACCTACAGAGCCTCTGCTGTGACCATCATCCACACATCAGACCACCGTCCAGACAGACGGAGACATCTGAGACGCCGGCAGAAGCAGACCGAGGTATGGAGGAGAGCAAATAAGTATTTAAGACTTTGGTATGCTTTTATGGGCTTTAACCTCTCTATATCTCTGTCTCTCTCTCGGTCTCTCTCTCTGTCTCTCTCTGTCTCTCTCTCTCTCTCTCTCTCTGTCTCTCTCTCTCTCTCTCTCTGTCTCTCTCTCTCTTTCTCTCTCTCTCTCTCTCTCTCTCTCTCTCTCTCTCTCTCTCTCGTCTCTCTCTCTCTCGTCCTCTCTCTCCTCTCTCTCTCTCTCTATATATCTCTCCCCTCTCTCTCTCTCTCTCTCTCTCTCTGTCTCTCACTCTATCTCTCTGTCTCTCTCTCTCGGTCTCTCTCTCTCTGTCTCTCTCTGTCTCTCTCTCTCTCTCTCTGTCTCTCTCTCTCTGTCTCTCTCTCTCTCTCTCTCTCTCTCTCTCTCTCTCTCTCTCTCTCTCTCTCTCTCTCTCTCTCGTCTCTCTCTCTCCTCTCTCTCTCTCTCTCTCTCTATATATATATCTCTCCCCTCTCAATTCAATTCAAGGGGCTTTATTGGCATGGGAAACATGTGTTAACATTGCCAAAGCAAGTAAGGTATATAATATATAAAGTGAAATAAACAATAAAAATTAACAGTAGACATCACACATACAGAAGTTTCAAAACAATAAAGACATTACAAATGTCATATTATATATATATACAGTGTTTTTACAATGTGCAAATGGTAAAGGACACAAGATAAAATAAATAAGCATAGATATGTGTTGTATTTACAATGGTGCGTGTTCTTCACTGGTTGCCCTTTTCTCGTGGCAACAGGTCACAAATCTTGCTGCTCTGATGGCACACTGTGGAATTTCACCCAGTAGATATGGGAGTTTTTCAAAATTGGATTTGTTTTCGAATTCTTTGTGGATCTGTGTAATCTGAGGGAAATATGTCTCTCTAATATGGTGATACATTGGGCAGGAGGTTAGGAAGTGCAGCTCAGTTTCCACCTCATTTTGTGGGCAGTGAGCACATAGCCTGTCTTCTCTTGAGAGCCATGTCTGCCTACGGCGGCCTTTCTCAATAGCAAGGCTATGCTCGCTGAGTCTGTACATAGTCAAAGCTTTCCTTAATTTTGGGTCAGTCACAGTGGTCAGGTATTCTGCCGCTGTGTACTCTCTGTGTAGGGCCAAATAGCATTCTAGTTTGCTCTGTTTTTTGTTAATTCTTTCCAATGTGTCAAGTAATTATCTTTTTGTTTTCTCATGATTTGGTTGGGTCTAATTGTGCTGCTGTCATGGGGCTCTGTAGGGTGTGTTTGTGAACAGAGCCCCAGGACCAGCTTGCTTAGGGGACTCTTCTCCAGGTTCATCTCTCTGTAGGTGATGGCTTTGTTGTGGAAGGTTTGGGAATCGCTTCCTTTTAGGTGGTTATAGAATTTAACTGCTCTTTTCTGGATTTTGATAATTAGTGGGTATCGGCCTAATTCTGCTCTGCATGCATTATTTGGTGTTCTCGTTGTACACTGAGGATATTTTTGCAGAATTCTGCGTGCAGAGTCTCAATTTGGTGTTTGTCCCATTTTGTGAAGTCTTGGTTGGTGAGCGGACCCCAGACCTCACAACCATAAAGGGCAATGGGCTCTATGACTGATTCAAGTATTTTTAGCCAAATCCTAATTGGTATGTTGAAATTTATGTTCCTTTTGATGGCATAGAATGCCCTTCTTGCCTTGTCTCTCAGATCGTTCACAGCTTTGTGGAAGTTACCTGTGGCGCTGATGTTTAGGCCAAGGTATGTATAGTTTTTGTGTGCTCTAGGGCAACAGTGTCTAGATGGAATTTGTATTTGTGGTCCTGGTGACTGGACCTTTTTGGAACACCATAATTTTGGTCTTACTGAGATTTACTGTCAGGGCCCAGGTCTGACAGAATCTGTGCATAAGATCTAGGTGCTGCTGTAGGCCCTCCTTGGTTGGTGACAGAAGCACCAGATCATCAGCAAACAGCAGACATTTGACTTCAGATTCTAGTAGGGTGAGGCCGGGTGCTGCAGACTTTTCTAGTGCCCGCCAGTTCGTTGATATATATGTTGAAGAGGGTGGGGCTTAAGCTGCATCCCTGTCTAACCCCACGACCCTGTGTGAAGAAATGTGTGTGTTTATTGCCAATTTTAACCGCACACTTGTTGTTTGTGTACATGGATTTTATGATGTCGTATGTTTTACCCCCAACACCACTTTCCATCAGTTTGTATAGCAGACCCTCATGCCAAATTGAGTCGAAGGTTTTTTTGAAATCAACAAAGCATGAGAAGACTTTGCCTTTGTTTTGGTTTGTTTGGTTGTCAATTAGGGTGTGCAGGGTGAATACATGGTCTGTTGTACGGTAGTTTGGTAAAAAGCCAATTTGACATTTGCTCAGTACATTGTTTTCATTGAGGAAGTGTACGAGTCTGCTGTTAATGATAATGCAGAGGATTTTCCCAAGGTTACTGTTGACGCATATTCCACGGTAGTTATTGGGGTCAAATTTGTCTCCATTTTTGTGGATTGGGGTGATCAGTCCTTGGTTCCAAATATTGGGGAAGATGCCAGAGCTAAGGATGATGTTAAAGAGTTTTAGTATAGCCAATTGGAATTTGTTGTCTGTATATTTGATCATTTCATTGAGGATACCATCAACACCACAGGCCTTTTTGGGTTTGAGGGTTTTTATTTTGTCCTGTAACTCATTCAATGTTATTGGAGAATCCAGTGGGTTCTGGTAGTCTTTAATAGTTGATTCTAAGATCTGTATTTGATCATGTATATGTTTTTGCTCTTTATTCTTTGTTATAGAGCCAAAAAGATTGGAGAAGTGGTTTACCCATACATCTCCATTTTGGATAGATAATTCTTCGTGTTGTTGTTTGTTTAGTGTTTTCCAATTTTCCCAGAAGTGGTTAGAGTCTATGGATTCTTCAATTACATTGAGCTGATTTCTGACATGCTGTTCCTTCTTTTCCGTAGTGTATTTCTGTATTGTTTTAGTGATTCACCATAGTGAAGGCGTAGACTCAGGTTTTCCGGGTCTCTATGTTTTTGGTTGGACAGGTTTCTCAATTTCTTTCTTAGAATTTTGCATTCTTCATCAAACCATTTGTCATTGTTGTTAATTTTCTTCGGTTTTCTATTTGAGATTTTTAGATTTGATAGGGAAGCTGAGAGGTCAAATATACTGTTAAGATTTTCTACTGCCAAGTTTACACCTTCACTATTACAGTGGAACGTTTTACCCAGGAAATTGTCTAAAAGAGATTGAATTTGTTGTTGCCTAATTGTTTTTTGGTAGGTTTCCAAACTGCATTCCTTCCATCTATAGCATTTCTTAATGTTACTCAGTTCCTTTGGCTTTGATGCCTCATGATTGAGTATTGCTCTGTTTATTGCTCTGATTGAGTATTGCTCTCTCTCTCTCTCTCTCTCTCTCTCTCTGTCTCTCTCTCTATCTCTCTGTCTCTCTCTCTCTGTCTCTCTCTCTCTGTCTCTCTCTCCTCTCTCTCCTCTCTCTCTCTCTCTCTCTCTCTCTTTCTCCTCTCTCTCCTCTCTGTCTCTCTCTCTGTCTCTCTCTCCTCTCTCTCTCTCTCTCTCCTCTCTCTCTCTCTCTCTCTCTTTCTCTCTCTCTCTCTCTCTCTCTCTCTCTCTCTCTCTCTCTCTCTCCTCTCTCTCTCCTCTCTCTCTCTCTCTCTCTCTCTCTCTCTCTCTCTCTCTCTCTCTCTCTCTCTCTCTCTCTCTCTCTCTCTCTCTCCTCTCTCTCTCCTCTCTCTCTCTCTCTCTCCTCGCTCTCTCCCTCTGCAGCCTTTACAGGAGCAGTGGTAGGCTTTCGGACAGATAACACCAGGGGACAGTGGTTCTTCAAGTCTGACCCACTTCAGGTAAGATTCTCTTTCATCAAAATGTTTTTTCTTTCCATATGTTTCAGAGGGACGTCAATAAATATGTCTTGTCATAAATCTGGACATGTTAAAAGATTTCTAGTCAGGTTGTTTAACTTGCCTAACTGTGGTGAGAAGGTCATTCCATGATGACATGTACTGTACCTTGACATACACTGGAACCTGGACACACACACCAGACAATTACAGGTCACTCACACTGAGGGCAGCGCAGAGCAGAGAAGGTGTTTCTGTTCTGTTTCTGTGTGTGTTTCAGTGGGTTTCTGTGTGTGTGTAAGGCCAATTTCAAGTTTTCATAACAATCGGTAATCGGCCATTTTGGACACCGATTATGGCCGATTGAACTCCAAGAAGAGACTGCGTGGCAGGCTGACTACCCGTCAGCAAGGAGCCAGGCTAAGTCGCAAGCTATCTTATAAAAAACAATCAATCTTAACATAATAACTAGTTAATAACTAGTTAACTACACATGGTTGATCTAGCTTGTCCTGCATTGTGTATAATCGATGCGGTGCCTGTTCATTTACCATCAAATCACAGCCGACTTCGCCAAACGGGTGATTTAAGAAGCACATTCGCGAAAAAAGCACTTTCGTTGCACCAACGTGTACCTAGCCATAAACCTCAACGCCTTTCTTGAAATCAATACTCAAGTATATATTTTTTAACATGCATATTTAGTTGATATTGCCTGCTAACATGAATTTCTTTGAACAAGGGAAATTGTTTCACGTCTCTTGCGTTCTGTGCGACAGAGTCGGGGTATATGCAGCAGTTTGGGCCGTCTGGCTCGTTGCAAACTGTGGGAAGACCATCTTCCTGACAAAGACCATAATTCATTTGCCAGAATTATACATAATTATGACATAAAGGTGAAGGTTGTACAATGTAACAGCAATATTTAGACTTATGGATGCCACCCGTTAGATAAAATACGGAACAGTTACGTATTTCACTGAATGAATAAATGTTTTGTTTTCGAAATGATAGTTTCCGGATTTGGTAGGCAGCAGCAGGCTCGTAAGCATTCATTCAAACAGCACTTTTCTGCATTTGCCAGCAGCTCTTCGCTGTGCTTCAAGCATTGAACTATTTATGACTTCAAGCCTATCGACTCCCGAGATTAGGGTGGCAATACTATGGGGCCTATAAGAACATCTAATAGTCAAAGGTATATGAACTACAAATGGTATAGAGAGAAATAGTCCTATAATCCCTATAATAACTATAACCTAAAACTTCTTACCTGGGAATATTGAAGCCTCATGTTAAAAGGAACCACCAGCTTTCATATGTTCTCATGTTCTGAGCCAGGATCTTAAACTTTAGCTTTTTCACATGGCACATATTGCACTTTTACTTTCTTCTCGAACACTTTGTTTTTGCATTATTTAAACCAAATTTAACGAGAACCCCTGTCTATTCCCTTAGGGTCCTGGTTAACATGAGACCCCCTGTCTATTCCCTTAGGGTTCTGATTAACATGAGACCCCCTGTCTATTCCCTTAGGGCTCTGGTTAACATGAGACCCCTGTCTATTCCCTTAGGGCTCTGGTTAACTTGAGACCACTGTCTATTCCCTTAGGGCTCTGGTTAACATGAGACCCCCTGTCTATTCCATTAGTGCTCTGGTTAACATTAGACCCCCTGTCTGTTCCCTTAGTTCTCTGGTTAACATGAGACCCCCTGTCTATTCCCTTAGGGCTCTGGTTAGCATGAGACCCCTGTCTATTCCCTTAAGGCTCTGGTTAACATGAGACCCCCTGTCTATTCCCTTAGGGCGCTGGTTAACCTGAGACCCCCTGTCTATTCCCTTAAGGCTCTGGTTAACATGAGACCCCCTGTCTATTCCCTTAGGGCTCTGGTAAACATGAGACCCCCTGTCTATTCCCTTAGGGCTCTGGTTAACATGAGACCCCCTGTCTATTCCATTAGGGCGCTGGTTAACATGAGACCCCCTGTCTATTCCCTTAGGGCTCTGGTTAACATGAGACCCCCTGTCTATTCCCTTAGGGCGCTGGTTAACATGAGACCCCCTGTCTATTCCCTTGGGGCTCTGGTTAACATGAGACCCCCTGTCTATTCCATTAGGGCTCTGGTTAACATGAGACCCCCTGTCTCATGTTGTGACTAACTCAGCCACCAGAATATTGTTTTCCCATTAAGATGAAAAAGCTGATCAAGCAGCACCTCTTCTGACAGCGGTACGGCCGGACTCCATAAACAACCCAGAATACATGTGACGGGAATACCAGAGAGAGATGGGCAGAACAGACAAATGAAGAACCCCAAGCCCAGCGGCTCTCACCCCCCCTGAGCACCCCCCCTGTCAGCCACCCTGATAGCCCTTCTGACAACCCCCCCACACCCACTGAGGACAAACACAAGACACAGATTGTACTACTTATGGACTCAAATGGGAAATATATAGAAGAAAAAAACTTTTTCCCAAACACAGTGTGTCTAAACTCTGGTGTCCAAACACCCAGAGCGCCATAGACCTTCTGTCTGAGGCCAAACTAGGCTCACCCAGCCACATAATAATACACACAGGCACAAACGACCTGAGGGCCCAGCAGGAAAGAGTGGCCACAGCACTGAAGGGAGTGATTGAAAAGGCTTCTTCTACTTTCCCCAACGCACAAGTGGTTATCTCCACCCTGCTACCACGAAAAGACTTCCACCCTGCCACAATACAGCGGGTAAACGCAAGTATTTCCTGTGACTGTGCCTCAAAACCAAACGTTTTCCTGGCCCACCACTCCACCCTGGACTTGAACAGCCTCTATGACCAGGTCCACCTCTACAAGGCAGCAGTGCCCATCTTTGCCCGAACTCTAAAGGACATCGCTCTCAAACGTATCCCCAACACTTCACACAGGAGCAACAGATCAATAGACACCCCACCCAGACCAGCGAGACACCCTCCCAGACCTGCAGGACCCCCCTGGACCTACACATAGAGGACCCACGCCAAGAGGAATTACATCCAGACCACCGCACACCCAGACACATCCACACCCCTACCCCAACCAATCAACACCCCCCCACGTCAATCATGCACACACCCCATTTAGGCCCACTCAGATCAGACCTATGCCACTCCTGCCCACCCCATGCACCCCACCTCCGCAAAGAGGGCCTCAACATGGAAGCCACACATACGCCCAGGTAGTGAGCGGGCAAACAGTCCCAACCCCCACTCTCACACTCGCCCAAGCCAATGGCATGTACCAGATGCTCAGCAGGCTCTGCTCACACTTACTGGCCTGAGGCCAAACCACGACCAACAACATTGGACACTTTATGGAACAAAAGCCTTTACTATTTCATCCTGGAATATCCAAGGCCTGAGGTCATCTGCCTTTGGCCTGAAGAGCAGAAACCCAGACTTCACCAAAGAAATCGGTAATACAGACATTGTCATCCTGCAAGAAACCTGGTATAGAGGAGACAGACCCACTGGATGCCCTCTAGGTTACAGAGAGCTGGTAGTCCCATCCACCAAACTACCAGGTGTGAAACAGGGAAGGGACTCAGGGGGTATGCTAATTTGGTATAGAGCAGACCTAACTCACTCCATTAAATTAATCAAAACAGGAACATTCTACATTTGGCTAGAAATTCAAAAGGAAATTATCCTAACAGAGAAAAATGTCCTCCTGTGTGCTACCTATATCCCCCCACTAGAATCCCCATATTTTAATGAAGACAACTTCTCCATCCTGGAGGGGGAAATCAACCATTTCCAGGCCCAGGGACATGTACTAGTCTGTGGTGACCTAAATGCCAGAACCGGACAAGAACCTGACACCCTCAGCACACAGGGGGACAAACACCTGCCTGGAGGTGACAGCATCCCCTCCCCCGTATGCCCCCTAGGCACAACTATGACAACATAACCAACAAAAACGGGTCACAACTCCTGCAGCTCTGTCGCACGCTGGGTATGTACATAGTCAATGGTAGGCTTCGAGGGGACTCCTATGGTAGGTACACCTATAGCTCATCTCTTGGCAGTAGTACTGTAGACTACTTTATCACTGACCTCAACCCAGAGTCTCTCAGAGCGTTCACAGTCAGCCCACTGACACCCCTATCAGACCACAGCAAAATCACAGTCTACCTAAACAGAGCAATACTCAATCATGAGGCATCAAAGCCAAAGGAACTGAGTAACATTAAGAAATGCTATAGATGGAAGGAATGCAGTTTGGAAACCTACCAAAAAACAATTAGGCAACAACAAATTCAATCCCTTTTAGACAATTTCCTGGGTAAAACGTTCCACTGTAATAGTGAAGGTGTAAACTTGGCAGTAGAAAATCTTAACAGTATATTTGACCTCTCAGCTTCCCTATCAAATCTAAAAATCTCAAATAGAAAACCGAAGAAAATTAACAACAATGACAAATGGTTTGATGAAGAATGCAAAATTCTAAGAAAGAAATTGAGAAACCTGTCCAACCAAAAACATAGAGACCCGGAAAACCTGAGTCTACGCCTTCACTATGGTGAATCACTAAAACAATACAGAAATACACTACGGAAAAAGAAGGAACAGCATGTCAGAAATCAGCTCAATGTAATTGAAGAATCCATAGACTCTAACCACTTCTGGGAAAATTGGAAAACACTAAACAAACAACAACACGAAGAATTATCTATCCAAAATGGAGATGTATGGGTAAACCACTTCTCCAATCTTTTTGGCTCTATAACAAAGAATAAAGAGCAAAAACATATACATGATCAAATACAGATCTTAGAATCAACTATTAAAGACTACCAGAACCCACTGGATTCTCCAATAACATTGAATGAGTTACAGGACAAAATAAAAACCCTCCAACCCAAAAAGGCCTGTGGTGTTGATGGTATCCTCAATGAAATGATCAAATATACAGACAACAAATTCCAATTGGCTATACTAAAACTCTTTAACATCATCCTTAGCTCTGGCATCTTCCCCAATATTTGGAACCAAGGACTGATCACCCCAATCCACAAAAATGGAGATAAATTTGACCCCAATAACTACCGTGGAATATGCGTCAACAGTAACCTTGGGAAAATCCTCTGCATTATCATTAACAGCAGACTCGTACACTTCCTCAATGAAAACAATGTACTGAGCAAATGTCAAATTGGCTTTTTACCAAATTACCGTACAACAGACCATGTATTCACCCTGCACACCCTAATTGACAACCAAACAAACCAAAACAAAGGCAAAGTCTTCTCATGCTTTGTTGATTTCAAAAAAGCCTTCGACTCAATTTGGCATGAGGGTCTGCTATACAAACTGATGGAAAGTGGTGTTGGGGGTAAACATACGACATCATAAAATCCATGTACACAAACAACAAGTGTGCGGTTAAAATTGGCAAAAAACACACACATTTCTTCACACAGGGTCGTGGGGTTAGACAGGGATGCAGCTTAAGCCCCACCCTCTTCAACATATATATCAACGAACTGGGCGGGCACTAGAAAAGTCTGCAGCACCCGGCCTCACCCTACTAGAATCTGAAGTCAAATGTCTGCTGTTTGCTGATGATCTGGTGCTTCTGTCACCAACCAAGGAGGGCCTACAGCAGCACCTAGATCTTATGCACAGATTCTGTCAGACCTGGGCCCTGACAGTAAATCTCAGTAAGACCAAAATAATGGTGTTCCAAAAAAGGTCCAGTCACCAGGACCACAAATACAAATTCCATCTAGACACTGTTGCCCTAGAGCACACAAAAAACTATACATACCTTGGCCTAAACATCAGCGCCACAGGTAACTTCCACAAAGCTGTGAACGATCTGAGAGACAAGGCAAGAAGGGCATTCTATGCCATCAAAAGGAACATAAATTTCAACATACCAATTAGGATTTGGCTAAAAATACTTGAATCAGTCATAGAGCCCATTGCCCTTTATGGTTGTGAGGTCTGGGGTCCGCTCACCAACCAAGACTTCACAAAATGGGACAAACACCAAATTGAGACACTGCACGCAGAATTCTGCAAAAATATCCTCAGTGTACAACGTAGAACACCAAATAATGCATGCAGAGCAGAATTAGGCCGATACCCACTAATTATCAAAATCCAGAAAAGAGCAGTTAAATTCTATAACCACCTAAAAGGAAGCGATTCCCAAACCTTCCACAACAAAGCCATCACCTACAGAGAGATGAACCTGGAGAAGAGTCCCTAAGCAAGCTGGTCCTGGGGCTCTGTTCACAAACACACCCTACAGAGCCCCATGACAGCAGCACAATTAGACCCAACCAAATCATGAGAAAACAAAAGATATTTACTTGACACACTGGAAAGAATTAACAAAAAAACAGAGCAAACTAGAATGCTATTTGGCCCTACACAGAGAGTACACAGCGGCAGAATACCTGACCACTGTGACTGACCCAAAATTAAGGAAAGCTTTGACTATGTACAGACTCAGCGAGCATAGCCTTGCTATTGAGAAAGGCCGACGTAGGCAGACATGGCTCTCAAGAGAAGACAGGCTATGTGCTCACTGCCCACAAAATGAGGTGGAAACTGAGCTGCACTTCCTAACCTCCTGCCCAATGTATGACCATATTAGAGAGACATATTTCCCTCAGATTACACAGATCCACAAAGAATTCGAAAACAAATCCAATTTTGAAAAACTCCCATATCTACTGGGTGAAATTCCACAGTGTGCCATCAGAGCAGCAAGATTTGTGACCTGTTGCCACGAGAAAAGGGCAACCAGTGAAGAACACGCACCATTGTAAATACAACACATATCTATGCTTATTTATTTTATCTTGTGTCCTTTACCATTTGCACATTGTAAAAACACTGTATATATATATATATATAATATGACATTTGTAATGTCTTTATTGTTTTGAAACTTCTGTATGTGTGATGTCTACTGTTAATTTTTATTGTTTATTTCACTTTATATATTATATACCTTACTTGCTTTGGCAATGTTAACACATGTTTCCCATGCCAATAAAGCCCCTTGAATTGAATTGAATTGAATTGAAAGAGAGAGAGAGAGAGAGAGAGAGAGAGAGAGTGAGAGAGAGAGAGAGGGAGAGGGAGAGGGAGAGAGGGAGAGAGAGAGAAGCTGAGGTTTAAGAAGATAAACAGAAATACCTATGTTAGGACGACTGTTTATGGCCTGGGCACAACTAAAAGACACACTCCCTTTGTCTCTCTGTTCTCCCTCTCTTTCCAGGTTATAAAAACAGCCTTCACCCAGTGGAGTTGACACAGTCAGGACTGGCGTGTACAGCAGCCAACCCAGAGATGAGTGTGTCAACGTGTCAGATGAAGGAGCGTTACAACCAGCAGGGATTCCTCTCTGCTGTACCGGTCCTAGACGACACAGAGCTGAGGGAGGCCAGACAGGCCTTCAACCACCTGGAGAGAGAGTTCGGTGAGTGGAGGGGGACGAGGAGGAGGAGGGGGGTTAAGGTTAGAGGTCAATACATCTGTAATATCACCATGATTATGGTTTTATTTTATTTTACCTTTATGTAACTAGGCAAGTTCATATTTTCAATGATGGCCTAGGAACAGAAGGTTAACAGCCTTGTTCGTTCAACCTTTTATGGTTAAACATGTCCTTTTAATGGAATCTGTTGAATGTTAACTTCATCTGTCTATCTCTATTGAATTACATCTAACTCTGTCAATCTGTATTGAATTATATCTAACTCTGTCTATCTGTATTGAATTATATCTAACTCTGTCTATCTGTATTGAGTATATCTATCTCTGTCTATCTGTATTGAATTACATCTAGCTCTGTCTATCTGTATTGGATGATATCTACCTTTGTCTATCTGTATTGGATGATATCTACCTTTGTCTATCTGTATTGAATTATATCTAACTCTGTCTACCTGTATTGACCATTTCTACCTCTGTCTACCTGTATTGAATGATATCAACCTGCATTGAATGATATCTACCTGTATTGAACATATCTACCCGTGTATACCTGTATTGAATGATATCAACCTGCATTGAATGATATCTACCTGTATTGAACATATATACCCTTGTATACCTGTATTGAATGATATCTACCTGTATTGAACATATCTACCTGTGTCTACCTGTATTGAATGATATCAACCTGCATTGAATGATATCTACCTGTATTGAACATATATACCCTTGTATACCTGTATTGAACATATCTACCTGTGTCTACCTGTATTGAATGATATCGACCTGTCTCTACATGTGTTGAATTACATCTAACTCTGTCTATGTGTATTGAATTACACCTAATTCTGTCTACCTGTATTGAATCACATCTAACTCTGACTATCTGTATTGAATTACATCGAACTCTGTCTATCTGTATTAAATTACATCTAAATCTGTCTACCTGTATTGAATATATCTAACTATGTCTATCTGTATTGAATTACATCTAACTCTGTCTACCTGTATTGAACATATCTACCTCTGTCTATCCACTGGATGTCATAAGGTGAATTCACCAATTTGTAAGTCGCTCTGGATAAGAGCGTCTGCCAAATGACTTAAATGTAAATGTAATGTAATGTCTATCAGTATTGAATTACATCTAACTCTGTCTACCTGTATTGACCATTTCTACCTCTGTCTACCTGTATTGAATGATATCTACCTGTATTGAATGATATCTACCTGTATTGAATGATATCTACCTGCATTGAATTATATCTACCTGTATTGAATGGTATCTACCTGTTTTGAAATATATCTTTCTGTATTGAATGATATCTATCTGTATTGAATGATATCTAACTGTATTGAATGGTATCTACTTGTATTGAATTATATCTATCTGTATTGAATGATATCTATATGTATCTACCTGTAATGAATGATATCTACCTGTGTCTAGCTGTAATGAATGATATCTATCTGTATTGAATGATATCTACCTGTTTTCAATGATATATATCTGTATTGAATGATATATACCTGTTTTCAATGATATCTACCTGTATTGAATGATATCTACTTGTATTGAATTATATCTATCTGTATTGAATGATATCTATCTGTATTGAATGATATCTACCTGTTTTCAATGATATCTATCTGTATTGAATGATATCTACCTGTTTTCAATGATATCTACCTGTATTGAATGATATCTACCTTTGTATACCTGTAATGAATTATATGTACCTGCATTGAATGATATCTACCTGTATTGTGTGATATCTACCTGTATTGAATGATATCTTCCTGTATTGAATGACATCTACCTGTATTGAATGATAGCTACCTGTATTGACTGATATCTACCTGTGTCTACCTGACTTCAGGTGAGGAGTATACCCAGTACAGTCTCCACAATGTGCACCTGAAGTACCCCTGGGTGATGGGCCTGGCCAAACACCCCCACATCCTACAGGTGGTACAGTCCATCCTGGGCTCTGATGTCATCCTGCTAGACTCACGCTTCATCTGCAAGTACCCAACAACCCCCACACCCCACCCCACAGCCACACAGGCAGGAAATGATGCCATCACTCTGACCAGTGAGGAGGAAGTGAGGTCATCAGAGAAGGACCAGCAGAGTGAGACTGGACTGCCCTTCGTGGCCTGGCACCAGGATATGAGGTGAGTACATCACTAATACTTCCACAGTTACATTACTATTACAATACTAATACTACTGTCAGTTACAAGTATCTCAAAAATAGTAAAATACTACTACAGTACTACTACCGCTACCAATACTGCTTGTAGTACTGTTACTACAACTACTACATCACTACTGCTACTATCGCTACTAGTACTACAACTACAATACTACAGCTACTACTACCACAATATTACTACAATATTACTACTACTACTACACCAGTCCTACTACTACAGTACAACTACTACAACTACAATACTACAGCTACTACTACCACAACACTACTACAATACTACTACTACTACACCACTCCTACTACTACAGTACAACTACTACAACTACAATACTACAGCTACTACTACCACAATACTACTACAATATTACTACTACTACACCATTCCTACTACTACAGTACAACTACTACAACTACAATGCTACAGCTACTACTACCACAACACTACTACAATATTACTACTGCTACACCATTCCTACTACTACAGTACAACTACTACAACTACAATACTACAGCTACTATTACCACAATACTACTACAATACTACTACTACTACACCACTCCTACTACTACAGTACAACTACAATACTACAGCTACTACTACCACAACACTACTACAATATTACTACTGCTACACCACTCCTACTACTACAGTACAACTACTACAACTACAATACTACAGCTACTACTACCACAATACTACTACGATACTACTACTGCTACACCACTCCTACTACTACAGTACAACTACTACAACTACAATACTACAGCTACTACTACCACAATAGTACTACAATACTACTACTGCTACACCACTCCTACTACTACAGTACAACTACTACAACTACAATACTACAGCTACTACTACCACAATACTACTACGATACTACTACTGCTACACCACTCCTACTACTACAGTACAACTACTACAACTACAATACTACAGCTACTACTACCACAATACTACTACAATACTACTACTGCTACACCACTCCTACTACTACAGTACAACTACTACAACTACAATACTACAGCTACTACTACCACAATACTACTACGATACTACTACTGCTACACCACTCCTACTACTACAGTACAACTACTACAACTACAATACTACAGCTACTACTACCACAATAGTACTACAATACTACTACTGCTACACCACTCCTACTACTACAGTACGTTTTGAGTAATAACAAGTATTTACTCAGCAGCTGTCTGATTGCACCAGGTACTGGGGAATAGCTGGGGGTCCAGTCCTGTCGGTGTGGCTGGCTCTAGATGATTCACTGGCAGAAAACGGAGCCCTGAAGGTCATCCCAGGTACTGCAGCTCCCCTGACCACCTAAAACTCACCAAATTATTTTGTTTCCAGAAACGGCCAGTTCAGTTCTAATTGGTGCCACAACAAGATAAATAAATACTTAAATGTCTCCTCAAAATATGTATCTGCATTTAGCCAGGTACAGTTAATGCTCTGAAAGCCTCTTTCTGTCATTCTAGCAGGAAATGACTGCAGCAAATGACTGTGATAAGATGTCCTTTCATAGACAAACAGAAGACGAGAGTCTGTGTGGTTAGTAAAGTGTTCACTCTCCTCTCCTCTCCTCTCCTCTCCTCTCTCCTCTCCTCTCCTCTCCTCTCCTCTCCTCTCCTCTCCTCTCCTCTCCTCTCTTCCCCTCTCCTCTCCTCTCCTCTCCTCTCCTCTCTTCCCCTCTCCTCTCCTCTCCTCTCCTCTCTTCCCCTCTCCTCTCCTCTCCTCTCCTCTCCCCCTCCCCTCCCCCCCCCTCCTCCAGGAAGCCACTGCTCTGGCATGCTGCCCCACCAACTCGCCTCCCGCCCCGGAAACATGCTGTCAGTCAACCAGGAGATCCCTGAGGAGCTGGTGCAAACGGATAGCGCTCTACTCTGCCCCCTGCTGGCTGGGCAGATGTCTGTAAGTCACACTGCCCCACTACTCGGGGTTCTTGTCTTTTTAAGAAAAACAAATGTCAGCAAACAGACATTCTGTATTACAGTGAGCTTCCCATCCCAGGTCCTACTGGGCATTCTGTATTACAGGGAGCTTCCCATCCCAAGTCCTACTAGACATTCTGTATTACAGGGAGCTTCCCATCCCAGGTCCTACTGGGCATTCTGTATTACAGGGAGCTTCCCATCCCAAGTCCTACTAGACATTCTGTATTACAGGGAGCTTCCCATCCCAGGTCCTACTGGGCATTCTGTATTACAGTGAGCTTCCCATCCCAAGTCCTACTAGACATTCTGTATTACAGGGAGCTTCCCATCCCAAGTCCTACTGGGCATTCTGTATTACAGGGAGCTTCCCATCCCAGGTCCTACTAGACATTCTGTATTACAGGGAGCTTCCCATCCTAAGTCCTACTGGGCATTCTGTATTACAGGGAAATACACTCTATTCTCTATTCTTCTACAACAACAATAAGAATAATAAGGTGCAATTGGTGATTGTGATTTGATGTTGATGGTTAACCCAATCAGATCCATGATGGGTTCCTGGTCCACGCCAGTGACCCCAACACATCCCAGAAGAGACGCTGTGGCTTCGTGATCCGATACGTCCCTACCTGTGCCTACCCTATACAGGTGAGAACTACTGTAGATATATCTCTACCTGTATCTACCCTATACAGGTGAGAACTACTGCAGATATGTCTCTACCTGTATCTACCCTG
Source organism: Oncorhynchus masou masou (assembly GCF_036934945.1). NCBI lineage: Eukaryota > Metazoa > Chordata > Actinopteri > Salmoniformes > Salmonidae > Oncorhynchus > Oncorhynchus masou. The sequence continues at coordinate 38,311 of NW_027008723.1, forward strand.
TACTTGTGAGAACTGCTGTAGATATGTCTCTACCTGTGTCTACCCTATACAGGTGAGAACTACTGTAGATATGTCTCTACCTGTGTCTACCCTATGTTTCTCTCAATCTCTCTCTCTCTCTCTGCAGGACCCAGACCGTCCCAGGCGTTTCCATGCTACAGTGATGGCCAGTGGATCAGACCAGTTCAGTCACTTCTCCACCTTGCTGTGATGAGCCTTACAGCACAACTTCAACCATATCCATAGAGATCCCATTACTGTATTACTGTCTGATACTTAGAGGAACCTCATGATACTGTGTTCACCTTGATGACTTACTGCTGTGTTCACCTTGATGACTTACTATATGTTTTATGATATAAAATGCTAACCTTCCCTGTTATTGTAATGGTGAGAGGTTAGTATGTCTTGGGGGTATGATATAAAATGCTAACCTCCCCTGTTATTGTAATGGTGAGAAGTTAGCATGTCTTGGGGTATGAGATAAAATGCTAACCTCCCCTGTTATTGTAATGGTGAGAGGTTAGCATGTCTTGGGGGTATGATATAAAATGCTAACCTCCACTGTTATTGTAATGGTGAGAGGTTAGCATGTCTTGGAGGTATGATATAAAATGCTAACCTCCCCTGTTATTGTAATGGTGAGAGGTTAGCATGTCTTGGGGTATGATATAAAATGCTAACCTCCACTGTTATTGTAATGGTGAGAGGTTAGCATGTCTTGGAGGTATGATATAAAATGCTAACCTCCCCTGTTATTGTAATGGTGAGAGGTTAGCATGTCTTGGTGGTATGATATAAAATGCTAACCTCTGTTTTCGGGGTATGATGTGTGAATTTAACTTTTTTACTTTCTCCCTCGTCATTATTAATTCAGGACTATATGTTGTCATGGTAACGTCCATGTAGAAGTGTTTAGAACCGTACAGCATGTGTCACTGTCCCAATACCGGTGGAGCTCACAGTATCCGGGTTGGACTGGGTTGGACTGGGTCGGGCTGGGTTGGACTGGGTTGGACTGGGTCGGGCTGGGTCTCATGTTTCTGTACAGTGAACCAGAATGGCCCATAGGGCAGGAGTCCATCTCCTGTTTCTGTAGAGTGAACCAGAAATGGCCCATAGTGCAGGAGTCCATCTCCTGTTTCTGTAGAGTGAACCAGAATGGCCCGTAGGGCAGGAGTCCATCTCCTGTTTCTGGAGAGTGGACCAGAACGGCCCGTAGGGCAGGAGTCCATCTCCTGTTTCTGTAGAGTGAACCAGAATGGCCCGTAAGGCAGGAGTCCATCTCCTGTTTCTGTAGAGTGAACCAGAACGGCCCGTAGGGCAGGAGTCCATCTCCTGTTTCTGTAGAGTGAACCAGAACGGCCCGTAGGGCAGGAGTCCATCTCCTGTTTCTGTAGAGTGGACCAGAACGGCCCGTAGGGCAGGAGACCATCTCCTGTTTCTGTAGAGTGAACCAGAACGGCCTGTAGGGCAGGAGTCCATCTCCTGTTTCTGTAGAGTGAACCAGAATGGCCCGTAGGGCAGGAGTTCATCTCCTGTTTCTGTAGAGTGAACCAGAACGGCCCGTAGGGCAGGAGACCATCTCCTGTTTCTGTAGAGTGAACCAGAACGGCCCGTAGGGCAGGAGTCCATCTCCTGTTTCTGTAGAGTGAACCAGAACGGCCCGTAGGGTAGGAGTCCATCTCCTGTTTCTGTAGAGTGAACCAGAACGGCCCGTAGGGCAGGAGTTCATCTCCTGTTTCTGTAGAGTGAACCAGAACGGCCCGTAGGGCAGGAGTTCATCTCCTGTTTCTGTAGAGTGGACCAGAACGGCCCATAGGGTAGGAGTCCATCTCCTGTTTCTGTAGAGTGAACCAGAACGGCCCGTAGGGTAGGAGTCCATCTCCTGTTTCTGTAGAGTGAACCAGAACGGCCCGTAGGGCAGGAGTTCATCTCCTGTTTCTGTAGAGTGAACCAGAACGGCCCGTAGGGCAGGAGTTCATCTCCTGTTTCTGTAGAGTGGACCAGAACGGCCCATAGGGTAGGAGTCCATCTCCTGTTTCTGTAGAGTGAACCAGAACGGCCCATAGGGTAGGAGTCCATCTCCTGTTTCTGTAGAGTGAACAAAAAGGCAAGCCACTCTGAAGGTGACCTGAGCTGACCTGGAGTCCATCTCCTGTTTTAGTGCATTGATAATGATAATAATTACATGTATAAAATGTGAAAGGAGGACAAATTAAATGCTGTATGAACATGTAAGCTAATGTATCCTGGACGTCATGCTATGTTACCTCTTCATTTGTCTTATTGTGATTTACGTGTTGAATAAACCATCTCACTATACACTGGCATCTTTCTCTGTGGAACTTGGTGGGCATTACTTTGTAAGTCACAGCAAACTATGTTTCATTTGTAAAAAATTCTGGGATTGGGATTTTAACCAGTTGAATGAAAGGGCAAAATGTATATTTCCACCTAAATAAACTTCCCCAAACATCATTATTTTTCATGAGGAGGCTACAAACAATAACGGGTCGTGCTGCTTAGCTTTAGAAAGGGCTGGAAATCCCCTTCCTGGTTAAAATAGTTAGAAATGGCTGATGTACATTGTACAAATATTATGAAAATCATAGATTTTTTCAGATTCAACAAAACTGGGGCAATAGGGCTTGAAATGACGGATATTATTTCTAAATATAGTAACAATCAAATGATAAACGACTTACTAAAGTTTTCACATTTCTTATAACTAAAATAAACATGATCTTACTTAGTGACAGTACAATATTAGCGCATAACAAATTCTTCAGTGTTAAATCAACAGGCTTCTGAGTGGAGCAGCGGTCTAAGGCACTGCTGTAACACAACAGGCTGTGATTGGGAGTCCCATAGGGCGGCACACAATTGGCCCAGCATCGCCCGGGTTTGGCCGGTGTAGACCGTCATTGTAATTAAGTATTTGTTCTTAACTGACTTGCCTAGTTCACTTGAACCCTAACAGTGTTACATTTAAAATTGGACCAGTGTCTTACGGTCCAAACTTTTGAGTGTTAAATTAACACTGTCCTCTGTGCTGATGCTGTTACACTTTGTCAGTGTTAGGGCATTAACACTTTCAGTGTCATGCAATAACACCTCATGTAGTAGTTTTAACACCAGGAAGTGTTTATTGTTTACCCCAATGGAGTTCTACAATAACACCTCATATAGTAGTTTTAAACACTACATCAAGAGGTCCGTATTTCTTGACAAGGTCAATGTTGAGTTAAGGATATTACAAACTACACTCACAAGTCTTTATTGCTACATGCTCTTATGTAAACATTTAAGACATCAGAACCAGCAGCAGACATTATAACATGTAAATTAGCGCAAGCATAGACCAGTTAAACTGATACAACACTGCCTCTCACGGGTGGCCAAAAATAACAATTTGAAAGCCATGCCCCCAATAAGGTACACCTCAAGTATAATTTCCCGGTGTGCATTGCCTTTTCCAGTGAATTGTAGAGTTACCACTGATCTGTATGTGTCAGTGATAGTGATAGAGACATGTATGTTGAATTTGCTAATGTTCAGTCCTGTGGACTTCACCAAGTGAGTTCCTAATGTAGGCAAATGTTATCAATAAAATGTAACCGTTAATGATAATACATCACATACACTGAGTGTACAAAATATTAAGAACACCTACTCTTTCCATGACAAATCACATCAAATCAATTCACATTTTATTTATTACATACACATGGTTAGTGCTAAATACGGCTGCTAGAATCCCTGACTGGAACCAAAACATTTGATCATATTACTCCAGTAATAGCCTCCATACACTGGCTACCTGTAAGGCAAGGGCTGATTTCAAGATTTTACTGCTAACCTACAAAGCGGGTTGAGTGGGTTGAGTCACTGATGTGATCTTCCTGTCTGGGTTGGCGCCCCCCCTTGGGTTGTGCCGTGGCGGAGGTCTTTGTGGGCTATACTCGGCCTTGTCTCTGGATGGTAAGTTGGTGGTTGAAGATATCCCTGTGTTGGGGCTGTCCTTTGGCAAAGTGGGTGGGGTTATATCCTTCCTGTTTGGCCCTCTCCTGTCCGGGTGTGTCCTCAGATGGGGCCACAGTGTCTCCTGACCCCTCCTGTCTCAGCCTCCAGTTATGTTGCAGTAGTTTATGTGTCGGGGGGCTAGGGTCAGTTTGTTATATCTGGAGTACTTCACCTGTCCTATCCGGTGTCCTGTGTGAATTTACTATGCTCTCTCTAATTCTCTCTTTCTCTCTTTCTTTCTCTCTCTCGGAGGACCTGAGCCCTAGGACCATGCCTCAGGACTACCTGACATGATGACTCCTTGCTGTCCCCAGTTCACCTGGCCGTGCTGCTGCTCCAGTTTCAACTGTTCTGCCTGTGATTATTATTAGTGGACCATGCTGGTCATTTATGAACATTTGAACATCTTGGCCATGTTCTGTTTTAATCTCCACCCGGCACAGCCAGAAGAGGACTGGCCACCCCAACATAGCCTGGTTCCTCTCTAGGTTTCTTCCTAGGTTTTGGCCTTTCGAGGGAGTTTTTCCTAGCCACCGTGCTTCTACACCTGCATTGCTTGCTGTTTGGGGTTTTAGGCTGGGTTTCTGTACAGCACTTTGAGATATCAGCTGATGTACGAAGGGCTATATAATGATTTGATTTGATTTGACCCCAGACTGGATGCATTGTATGATAAACTGAGAGAAACTGGCGGGAAAAGAGCTGAGCACAGAACTCAGATCTACTGCAGCAGGTAACTGATTGTAAACTACATCAACCCACATCCAGCGTGCTCACACCTGCTGGCAAAACTATGTGGAGATATGGGATCAGAGCAGTGGCAATTTTAGCATGTATATCTTGGTGCTCCCCCCAAAAAAAAATGTGGGATGCATGCCAGCACAGCCTCTACACCACAAAACACTAAACAATACATGAATTGCACTATAACGGTGACCAACGGTGCCCACAAACTGTTAGGGCCAATACCTTACCACTGTTACACCTGGTTATCAGCAGAGTCCCAACACCTTACCACTGTTACACCTGGTTATCAACAGACTCCCAACACCTTACCACTGTTACAGCTGGTTATCAGCAGAGTCCCAACACCTTACCACTGTTACACCTGGTTATCAACAGACTCCCAACACCTTACCACTGTTACACCTGGTTATCAACAGAGTCCCAACAGCAGAGTCCCAACACCTTACCACTGTTACACCTGGTTATCAGCAGAGTCCCAACACCTTACCACTGTTACACCTGCTTATCAACAAAGTCCCAACACCTTACCACTGTTACACCTGGTTATCAACAGACTCCCAACACCTTACCACTGTTACACCTGGTTATCAACAGACTCCCAACACATTACCACTGTTACACCTGGTTATCAGCAGAGTCCGAAAAGCAGAGTCCCAACACCTTACCACTGTTACACCTGGTTATCAACAAAGTCCCAACACCTTACTACTGTTACACCTGGTTATCAACAGAGTCCCAACACCTTACCACTGTTACACCTGGTTATCAACAAAGTCCCAACACCTTACTAATGTTACACCTGGTTATCAGCAGAGTCCCAACACCTTACCACTGTTACACCTGGTTATCAGCAGAGTCCCAACACCTTACCACGGTTACACCTGGTTATCAACAGACTCCCAACACCTTACCACTGTTACACTGAACCCCAGGTGACTGAGCCCCCAGGTGACTGAACCCCAGGTGACTGAGCCCCAGGTGACTGAACCCCAGGTGACTGAGCCCCAGGTGACTCTGCTCCCAGGTGACTGAGCCCCAGGTGACTGAGCCCCCAGGTGACTGAGCCCCAGGTGACTGTGCACCCAGGTTACTGAGCCCCCAGGTGACTGAGCCCCCAGGTGCCTGAGCCCCAGGTGACTGAGCCCCCAGGTGACTGAGCCCCCAGGTTACTGAGCCCCCAGGTGACTGAGCCCCAGGTGACTGAGCCCCCAGGTGACTGAGCCCCCAGGTTACTGAGCCCCCAGGTGACTGAGCCCCAGGTGACTGAGCCCCCAGGTTACTGAGCCCCCAGGTGACTGAGCCCCAGGTGACTGAGCCCCCAGATGACTGAGCCCAAGGTGACTGAGCCCCCAGGTGACTGAGCCCCAGGTGACTGAGCCCCAGGTTACTGAGCCCCCCAGGTGACTGAGCCCCAGGTGACTGAGCCCCCAGATGACTGAGCCCCAGGTGACTGAGCCCCAGGTTACTGAGCCCCCAGATGACTGAGCCCCAGGTGACTGAGCCCCAGGTGACTGAGCCCCCAGATGACTGAGCCCCCAGGTGACTGAGCCCCCAGGTGACTGAGCCCCAGGTGACTGAGCCCCCAGGTGACTGAGCCCCCAGGTGACTGAGTCCCAGGTTACTGAGCCCAAGGTGACTGAGCCCCCAGGTGACTGAGCCCCAGGTGACTGAGCCCCCAGGTTACTGAGCCCCCAGGTGACTGAGCCCCAGGTGACTGAGCCCCCAGATGACTGAGCCCCAGGTGACTGAGCCCCCAGGTGACTGAGCCCCCAGATGACTGGAGCCCCAGGTGACTGAGCCCCAGGTGACTGAGCCCCCAGGTGACTGAGCCCCAGGTGACTGAGCCCCCAGGTGACTGAGCCCCCAGGTGACTGAGCCCCCAGGTGACTGAGCCCCCAGATGACTGAGCCCCAGGTGACTGAGCCCCAGGTGACTGAGCCCCCAGGTGACTGAGCCCCAGGTGACTGAGCCCCAGGTGACTGAGCCCCCAGGTGACTGAGCCCCAGGTGACTGAACCCCCAGGGTGACTGAGCCCCCAGGTGACTGGAGCCCCCAGGTGACTGAGCCCCAGATGACTGAGCCCCGGTGACTGAGCCCCAGGTGACTGAGCCCCAGGTGACTGAACCCCCAGGTGACTGAGCCCCCAGGTGACTGAACCCCCAGGTGACTGAGCCCCCAGGTGACTGAGCCCCCAGGTGACTGAGCCCCAGGTGACTGAGCCCCCAGGTGACTGAGCCCCCAGGTGACTGAGCCCCCAGGTGACTGAGCCCCCAGGTGACTGAGCCCCAGATGACTGAGCCCCGGTGACTGAGCCCCAGATGACTGAGCCCCAGGTGACTGAGCCCCCAGATGACTGAGCCACAGGTGACTGAGCCCCAGGTGACTGAGCCCCCAGGTGACTGAGCCCCAGGTGACTGAGCCCCCAGATGACTGAGCCCAAGGTGACTGAGCCCCCAGGTGACTGAGCCCCAGGTGACTGAGCCCCAGGTGACTGAGCCCCCAGATGACTGAGCCCCCAGGTGACTGAGCCCCCAGGTGACTGAGCCCCAGGTGACTGAGCCCCCAGGTGACTGAGCCCCCAGATGACTGAGCCCCCAGGTGACTGAGCCCCCAGGTGACTGAGCCCCAGGTGACTGAGCCCCCAGGTGACTGAGCCCCCGGGTGACTGAGCCCCCAGGTGACAGAGCCCCCAGATGACTGAGCCCCCAGGTGACTGAGCCCCAGATGACTGAGCCCCCAGGTGACTGAGCCCCCGGGTGACTGAGCCCCCAGGTGACAGAGCCCCCAGATGACTGAGCCCCCAGGTGACTGAGCCCCCAGGTGACTGAGCCCCAGGTGACTGAGCCCCCAGGTGACTGAGCCCCCGGGTGACTGAGCCCCCAGGTGACTGAGCCCCCAGGTGACTGAGCCTCATTCAGCCTCATTTACTGCCTTTAAAAAAAACATAGCAGATATGACTGACTTGCTTCAACAAATGTGGTTTCTACTGACAATTGAGATGTACAAACTATGGCAAAAGGCTTCGACAAGCGGATAAGAGGCAATCCGAAATTTCGATGAAGACATTAATGAGCGAGCGATGACGGACGTAGTCAATATAACTATTTGTTCAGCACTTTGAAATGTACAGCGACTGCACAAAGAGCAAGAAGGTAGAAAACATCAAGACATCACGCAAAGCAGCCACAACTGTCATTAAGAGTGTCCACGATTGAGTCTCTGAATGAAGAAACTTGAGATAAAACGGTCCAGTTTGAGTGTGCAGCGAACGAGCTGCAGTGAACTGAAAAGACGAGCAACCCAGGGTCATTAACTCCAAGACTGGGGGTTATTTTACAGAGTGAATTTAATTCCTGAATCAACACTATAAATGTTACACTGAAAAATCAACACGGGGCAATTTGCTGTGTAGAGAGAAAAGTGCATAAACGTGAATTCCATTCCATTTACCCGCTTAACTCGGGTGGGAATTCCCCACTATGTGCCAACAGGATGTACTCTGTCAATCTAACCTGTATGCTAAATGCACGGAGAAATCAAATCAAATCAAACTTTATTTGTCATATACACATGGTTAGCAGATGTTAATGCGAGTGTAGCGAAATGCTTGTGCTTCTAGTTCCGACAATGCAGTAATAACCAACAAGTAATCTAACTAACAATTCCTAAACTACTGTCTTATACACAGTGTAAGGGGATAAAGAATATGTACATAAGGATATATGAATGAGTGATGGTACAGAGCAGCATAGGCAAGATACTGAAAGAACGAGCTGTTCATAACCCCGTATGACAATAATATACCATATAAAAACCTAGTGGTCAGCTGAAAACGAATCAAATGAAAAGTCGTTCATTCCAGAATTTGGTTGTACTTTTATTACGATGTTGATAAAAACACAAGTCATCCCACTGTCAGACAGATAAAGCAACAGAAACACTATCTTCTTCTGCTTCTTCTGTGTGTCCATTACATTCAGATCAGGAGGGTCTCCAGGTAAACAAACAACAACAACAACAACAACAAACATGATTGTGAGGTCACTTCCCAAATGGCTCCCGATTCCCGTCTTTTGAGAAGATCACATCAGCACTATAAAGGGAACAGGGTGTCTTTTGAGAAGATCACATCAGCACTATAAAGGGAACAGGGTGTCTTTTGAGAAGATCACATCAGCACTATAAAGGGAACAGGGTGTCTTTTGAGAAGATCACATCAGCACTATAAAGGGAACAGGGTGTCTTTTGAGAAGATCACATCAGCACTATAAAGGGAACAGGGTGCCTTTTGAGAAGCACAGCTAATCAGTATTCTGAATCTCAGACGTGTCCTAGGCCAGTTTGAGCAGTTCTGTAACCATGACGCCCACCCCGTCAAACACCTCATGTATGGGAGCGTTACACATGAAGGCGGAGGAGGTGACCAGCTTGTTCTTCACATCGATGTGGACCTCCCCACTTTCTTATTCACATGTTTACAGCCCAGCTCCTTCATGGAAGTTGCCGTCTGGGCATGGGGCCATCTAGTGGCAGGAGGGGAGAAGAAAAGCAGCAGGGTTAAAAACATACTGCTTTGTTCTGTTAAAACATATCAGCACACACACACACACACACACCTGAGACATTGTAACTCACCTCTCACACTCCTTGTCCTGTCCCACGGTGATCTCACACCCCGGCAGGACCTTAGCAGCTAGGACAGGGGAGATGCAGCACATAGCCAGGGGCTTGCCTGCAGCGTGGAACCCCTTAATCAGCTTCTCTACTTGGGGTTGAACCGTGAACTCCTTCCCCTTCACAGCCCAGTCAGACAGATTTTTAGCCACGCCAAAACCACCTGCAAAACACAACACAGTTCAGTTGAGAGGAGCACCGCGGAGACCAGTGGTTTTGTTTTGTTTGGGGTTGGTGGGAGTAGAATGATTGAAATGAAGTCATAGTGAAAGAGTGATGATATAGTAACAGAGATATAGCAAAAAGGATAGATGATATAGTAACAGAGATACAGAATAAAGGAGAGATGATATAGTAACAGAGATATATAGCATAAAGGAGAGATGATATAGTAACAAAGATATAGAATAAAGGAGAGATGATATAGACACAGAGATAAATAGAATAAAGGAGAGATGATATAGTAACAAAGATATAGAATAAAGGAGAGATGATATAGACACAGAGATAAATAGAATAAAGGAGAGATGATATAGTAACAGAGATATAGAATAAAGGAGAGATGATATAGTAACAGAGATATAGATTAAAGGAGAGATGATATAGTAACAGAGATATAGAATAAAGGAGAGATGATATAGACACAGAGATATAGAATAAAGGAGAGATGATATAGTAACAGAGATATAGAATAAAGGAGAGAAGATATAGACACAGAGATATAGCTTAAAGGGGAGATGATATAGTAACAGAGATATAGAATAAAGGAGAGATGATATAGTAACAGAGATATAGAATAAAGGAGAGATGATATAGAAACAGAGATATAGCATAAAGGAGAGATGATATAGTAACAGAGATATAGAATAAAGGAGAGATGATATAGTAACAGAGATATAGCATAAAGGAGAGACGATATAGTAACAGAGATATAGAATAAAGGAGAGATGATATAGTAACAGAGATATAGAATAAAGGAGAGATGATATAGTAACAGAGATATAGAATAAATGAGAGATGATATAGTAACAGAGATATAGAATAAAGGAGAGATGATATAGTAACAGAGACATAGAATAAGGGAGAGATGATATAGTAACACAGATATAGAATAAAGGAGAGATGATATAGTAACAGAGATATAGAATAAGGGACAGATGATATAGTAACAGAGATATAGAATAAAGGAGAGATGATATAGTAACAGAGATATAGAATTAAGGAGAGATGATATAGACACAGAGATATAGAATAAAGGAGAGATGATATAGTAACAGAGATATAGAATAAAGGAGAGATGATATAGTAACAGAGATATAGAATAAAGGAGAGATGATATAGTAACAGAGATATAGAATAAATGAGAGATGATATAGTAACAGAGATATAGAATAAAGGAGAGATGATATAGTAACAGAGACATAGAATAAGGGAGAGATGATATAGTAACACAGATATAGAATAAAGGAGAGATGATATAGTAACAGAGATATAGAATAAGGGACAGATGATATAGTAACAGAGATATAGAATAAAGGAGAGATGATATAGTAACAGAGATATAGAATTAAGGAGAGATGATATAGACACAGAGATATAGAATAAAGGAGAGATGATATAGTAACAGAGATATAGAATAAAGGAGAGATGATATAGTAACAGATATAGAATAAAGGAGAGATGATATAGTAACAGAGATATAGAATAAAGGAGAGATGATATAGTAACAGAGATATAGAATAAAGGAGAGATGATATAGTAACAGAGATATAGAATAAAGGAGAGATGATATAGTAACAGAGATATAGAATAAAGGAGAGATGATATAGTAACAGAGACATAGAATAAAGGAGAGATGATATAGTAACAGAGATATAGAATAAAGGAGAGATGATATAGTAACAGAGATATAGAATAAAGGAGAGATGATATAGTAACAGAGATATAGAATAAAGGATAGATGCTATAGTAACAGAGATATAGAATAAAGGATAGATGATATAGTAACAGAGGTATAGAATAAAGGAGAGATGATATAGTAACAGAGATATAGAATATATAGTGCTGGTGCTAGATGAAGGAGTAATGCTCACCTGGGATAACGAGGGCGTGGAAGGCGGTGATCTCTAGCTTGGCAAGGTCAGACACATCGCCGCGGGCGATTCGAGCACTCTCCTCTAGGACGTTGCGTGTCTCAGCCGTGGGTTTCCCCTCACAGTGGTTCACTACATGCATTTGGTCCACGTTGGGGGCAAACATCTGGACCTGGGAGAGGGAAGGGGAGAGGAAGGTGAGGAAAAGAGAGGAGGAGTGAGGAGAGGGAGGAGGGGGGAGGTGAGGAGGGGGAGGAGAGGGGGAGGAGAAGAGAGGAGGAGTGAGGAGAGGGAGGAGGGGTTAGGAGAGGAGGTGAGAGGAAGGAGGAGGGGGAGGAGAAGAGAGGAGAGGATGGGGAGGTCGGAGGAGGGTGGAGGAGAGGATAGACCACCCTTACCTTTTGCCCTAACCCTAATGTAGACCACCCTTACCTTAGCCCCTAACCCTAATGTAGACCACCCTTACCTTAGGCCCTAACCCTAATGTAGACCACCCTTACCTTAGGCCCTAGCCCTAATATAGACCACCCATACCTTAGGCCCTAACCCTAATGTAGACCACCCAAACCTTAGGCCCTAACCCTAATGTAGACCACCCTTACCTTAGCCCCTAACCCTAATGTAGACCACCCTTTCCTTAGGCCCTAACCCTAATGTAGACCACCCTTACCTTAGGCCCTAGCCCTAATATAGACCACCCTTACCTTAGGCCCTAACCCTAATGTAGACCACCCAAACCTTAGGCCCTAACCCTAATGTAGACCACCCTTATCTTAGCCCCTAACCCTAATGTAGACCACCACCCTTTCCTTAGGCCCTAACCCTAATGTAGGCCACCCTTTCCTTAGGCCCTAACCCTAATGTAGACCACCCTGACCTTAGGCCCTAACCCTAATGTAGACCACCCTTACTTAGGCCCTAATCCTAATGGCCCTAATCCTAATGTAGACTACCCTTACCTTAGGCCCTAACCCTAATGTAGACCACCATTACCTTAGGCCCTAACCATGTAGACCACCTTACCTTAGCTCCAGCCCTGCTGAGGTGAACCAGTACAGCTGACGCCTCGTGGACCTCAGTCCCATCATAGACTCCACACCCTGACAGAATTACGGCTACACACTTCACCATGGCTCCTGCACACACACACACACACACACACACACACACACACACACACACACACCACACACACACACACACACACACACACACACACACACACACACACACACACACACACACACACACACACACACACACACACACCATATGGTCTGGAGTTAGACCAGAACAACAGAATGGAGACAGAAATAGCACTAACAAAAAGAAAAAAAAAGTTTGATTAAACTTTTTCCATAGACTGTGTCTCAAACAACACAGGAAACACCCACTCTCTCTCTCTCTCTCTCTCTCTCTCTCTCTCTCTCTCTCTCTCTCTCTCTCTCTCTCTCTCTCTCTCTCTCTCTCTCTCTCTCTCTCTCCTCTCTCTCTCTCTCTCTCTCCTCTCTCTCTCTCTCTCTCTCTCTCTCTCTCTCTCTCTCTCTCTCTGTCTCTCTCTCTCTCTCTCTCTCTCTCTCTCTCTCTCTCTCTCTCTCTCTCTCTCTCTCTCTCTCTCTCTCTCTCTCTCTCTCTCTCTCTCTCTCTCTCTCTCTCTCTCTCTCTCTCTCTCTCTCTCTCTCTCTCTCTCTCTCTCTCTCTCTTCTTTATCTCTCTTCTCCCCCTTGCGCTCTATCTCTTTCTCTCTCTTTCTCTCTTTCTTTATCTCTCTCTCTCTCTCTCTCTCTCTCTCTCTCTCTCTCTCTCTCTCTCTCTCTCTCTCTCTCTCTCTCTCTCTCTTTCTTTATCTCTCTTCCTCCCCTTCCTGCGCTCTATCTTGCTCTCTCTGTCTCTCTCTCTTTCTTTATCTCTCTCTCTCTCTCTCTCTCTTTTCTTTATCTCTCTTCCTCTCCCCTTCCCTGTCTCTCTCTCTTTTTCTCTCTCTCTCTCTCTCTCTCTCTTTATCTCTCTCTCTCTTTCTTTATCTCTCTTCCTCCCCCTTCCCGTGCTCTCTCTCTTTCTCTCTCTGTCTCTCTCTCTTTCTTTATCTCTCTCTCTCTCTCTCTCTTTTTCTTTATCTCTCTTCCTCCCCCTTCCCCAACTCTCTCTCTCTTTCTGTATCTCTCTTCCTCCCCCTTCCCGCGCTCTCTCTCTTTCTCTCTCTGTTTCCCTCCCTCACTCCCTTTCTTTCTCTGTCTCTCTCCTCCCCCCTTCTTCCCTCCCTCTCTCTCTCTATGTTTCTAGTCAACAACACCTGGTCGAGGCAGACAGAAACAGGAACTGGAGTGGAGGGAGAGTAGAGTCGGTGTAAAGGAACAGAAAGCACAGAGATTTAGATAAGCATCAGTTCACCGATCATTATAAATATTGTAAATGTTGCAAGTCTCCATGAAAGTACTGCTGTTGTGTTGCGTATAAAAGACGAAGAGCGTTACCACATTTCCATTCTAAAACCACAATGTTCACCTGGCGCCACATTTACAACTCTAAATACAACATGAATACTAACGGATTAGGGAAGGAGACTACTAGTTTACTAGCAGCAGTAGCAGTTCTCTCACCTTGTAAAGGTACACTACTGTAGTATATGGTCTGTTCCGTCTGTGGCGTCTTCTCCTACCTGCTGTCTCCTGTTGCAGTGAAACTGGAATCCTACTGGCTTTATACCCTTCCTGCCCAGGCTGCCCTGGCCCCGCCCACGGAGGTGTGGTCTGGGTTACAGCTTTACATAGAAGGCTGAAGGGCTGTCTGTCTGTACGGTGAGGTCATGACGGGACTGATGCAGGGAGGGGAAAGGGAAACTGCTGCTGCCTTCCTCTGTTTGGCCAATGTTAAATCTGCTTAGTCATTCTGACACCTCTAAGACACTGGATGGATGGATGGATGGATGGATGGATGGATGGATGGATGGATGGATGGATGGATGGACAGTGTATATTATCAGTCTACAAAATAATGTATTTATTCTAGACTAAGACTACAATAAACACAGTTTGTATTTACAGACAGGTGTACCATATCTCAGTCATAGTCAGCTCGGTGGGCCATTTCTCAGTCATAGTCAGCTCGGTGGGCCATTTCTCAGTCATAGTCAGCTAGGTGGGCCATCTCAGTCATAGTCAGCAAGTCATAGTCATAGTCAGCTCGGTGGGCCATATCTCAGTCATAGTCAGCTAGGTGGGCCATATCTCAGTCATAGTCAGCTAGGTGGGCCATATCTCAGTCATTGTCAGCTAGGTGTGTTATATCTCAGTCATAGTCAGCAAGGTGGGCCATATCTCAGTCACAGTCAGCTCGGTGGGCCATTTCTCAGTCATAGTCAGCTAGGTGGCCCATATCTCAGTCATAGTCAGCTAGGTGGGCCATATCTCAGTCATATTAGGTGCAGCTCAGGTGTGTTATATCTCAGTCATAGTCAGCTAGGTGGGCCATATCTCAGTCATAGTCAGCTAGGTGCAGCATTTCTCAGTCATAGTCAGCTCGTTGGCCCATATCTCAGTCATAGTCAGCTAGGTGGCCCATATCTCAGTCATAGTCAGCTAGGTGGGCATATCTCAGTCATAGTCAGCTAGGTGGGCCATATCTCAGTCATAGTCAGCTCGGTGGGCCATTTCTCAGTCATAGTCAGCTAGGTGGGCCATATCTCAGTCATAGTCAGCTAGGTGGGCCATATCTCAGTCATAGTCAGCTAGGTGGCCCATATCTCAGTCATAGTCAGCTAGGTGGGCTATATCTCAGTCATAGTCAGCTAGGTGGGCCATATCTCAGTCATAGTCAGCTAGGTGGGCCATATCTCAGTCATAGTCAGCTAGGTGGCACATATCTTAGTCATAGTCAGCAAGGTGTGTCATATCTTAGTCATAGTCAGCTAGGTGGGCCATATCTCAGTCAGAGTCAGGTAGTCGGGCCATATCTCAGTCAAGGTGGCCCATATCTTAGTCATAGTCAGCAAGGTGTGTCATATCTCAGTCATAGTCAGCTAGGTGGGCTATATCTCAGTCATAGTCAGCTAGGTGTGCTATATCTCAGTCATAGTCAGCTAGGTGGCCCATATCTCAGTCATAGTCAGCTAGGTGGGCCATATCTCAGTCATAGTCAGCTAGGTGGGCCATATCTCAGTCATAGTCAGCAAGGTGGGCCATATCTCAGTCATAGTCAGCTAGGTGGGCCATATCTCAGTCATAGTCAGCTAGGTGGGCCATATCTCAGTCATAGTCAGCTAGGTGGGCTATATCTCAGTCATCGTCAGCTAGGTGTGTTATATCTCAGTCATAGTCAGCTAGGTGTGTTATATCTCAGTCATATTCAGCTAGGTGGGCCATATCTCAGTCATAGTCAGCTAGGTGGGCTATATCTCAGTCATCGTCAGCTAGGTGTGTTATATCTCAGTCATCGTCAGCTAGGTGTGTTATATCTCAGTCATTGTCAGCTAGGTGTGTTATATCTCAGTCATAATCAGCTAGGTGTAGCATATCTCAGTCATAGTCAGCTCGTTGGCCCATATCTCAGTCATAGTCAGCTAGGTGTGTCATATCTCAGTCTTAGTCAGCTAGGTGGGCCATATCTCAGTCATAGTCAGCTAGGTGGGCCATATCTCAGTCATAGTCAGCTAGGTGGGCCATATCTCAGTCATAGTCAGCTAGGTGGGCCATATCTTAGTCATCGTCAGCTAGGTGGGCCATATCTCAGTCATAGTCAGCTAGGTGTGTCATATCTCAGTCATAGTCATTTAGGTGTGTCATATCTCAGTCATAGTCAGCTAGGTGGGCCATATCTCAGTTATAGACCTGACTGCCCTCGACCAGCACAAAAACATCCTGTGGCGGACTGCAATAGCATCGAATAGTCCCCGCGATATGCAACTGTTCAGGGAAGTCAGGAACCAATACACGCAGTCAGTCAGGAATGCTAAGGCCAGCTTCTTCAGGCAGAAATTTGCATCCTGTTGCTCCAACTCCAAAAAGTTCTGGGACACTGTGAAGTCCATGGAGAACAAGAGCACCTCCTCCCAGCTGCCCACTGCACTGAGGCTAGGTAACACGGTCACCACCAATAAATCCATGATTATCGAAAACTTCAACAAGCATTTCTCAACGGCTGGCCATGCCTTCCGCCTGGCTACTCCAACCTCGGCCAACAGCTCCCCCCCGCAGCTACTCGCCCAAGCCTATCCAGGTTCTCCTTACCCAAATCCAGATAGCAGATGTTCTGAAAGAGCTGCAAAACCTGGACCCGTACAAATCAGCTGGGCTTGACAATCTGGACCCTCTATTTCTGAAACTATCCGCCGCCATTGTCGCAACCCCTATTACCAGCCTGTTCAACCTCTCTTTCATATCGTCTGAGATCCCCAAGGATTGAAAAGCTGCCGCAGTCATCCCCCTCTTCAAAGTGGGAGACACCCTGGACCCAAACTGTTACAGACCTATATCCATCCTGCCCTGCCTATCTAAGGTCTTCGAAAGCCAAATCAACAAACAGGTCACTGACCATCTCGAATCCCACCGTACCTTCTCCGCTGTGCAATCTGATTTCCAGAGCCGGTCACGGGTGCACCTCAGCCACGCTCAAGGTATTTAACGATATCATAACCGCCATCAACAAAAGACAGTACTGTGCAGCCGTCTTCATCGACCTTGCCAAGGCTTTTGACTATGTCAATCACCATATTCTTATCGGCAGACTCAGTAGCCTCGGTTTTTCGGATGACTGCCTTGCCTGGTTCACCAACTACTTTGTAGACAGAGTTCAGTGTGTCAAATTGGAGGGCATGCTGTCCGGTCCTCTGGCAGTCTCTATGGGGGTGCCACAGGGTTTAATCCTCGGGCCGACTCTTTTCTCTGTATATATCAATGATGTTGCTCTTGCTGCGGGTGATTCATTGATCCACCTCTACGCAGACGACACCATTCTATATACATCCGGCCCGTCCTTGGACACTGTGCTATCTAACCTCCAAACGAGCTTCAATGCCATACAACACTCCTTTCGTGGCCTCCAACTGCTCTTAAACGCTAGTAAAACCAAATGCATGCTTTTCAACCGTTCGCTGCCTGCACCCGCACGCCTGACCAGCATCACCACCCTGGATGGTTCCGACCTTGAATATGTGGACATCTATAAGTACCTAGGTGTCTGGCTAGACTGTAAACTCTCCTTCCAGACTCATATCAAACATCTCCAATCGAAAATCAAATCTAGAGTCGGCTTACTATTCCGCAACAAAGCCTCCTTCACTCACGCCAAACTTACACTAGTAAAACTGACTATCCTACCGATCCTCGAGTTCGGCGATGTCATCTACAAAATTGCCTCCAACACTCTACTCAGCAAACTGGATGCAGTTTATCACAGTGCCATCCGTTTTGTCACTAAAGCACCTTATACCACCCACCACTGTGACCTGTAAGCTCTAGTCGGCTGGCCCTCGCTACATATTCGTCGCCAGACCCACTGGCTCCAGGTCATCTACAAGTCCATGCTAGGTAAAGCTCCGCCTTATTTCAGTTCACTGGTCACGATGGCAACACCCATCCGTAGCACGCACTCCAGCAGGTGTATCTCACTGATCTTCCCTAAAGCCAACACCTCATTTGGCCGCCTTTCGTTCCAGTTCTCTGCTGCCTGTGACGAACGAATTACAAAAATCGCTGAAGTTGGAGACTTTTATCTCCCTCACCAACTTCAAACATCTGCATCTGAGCAGCTAACCGATCGCTGCAGCTGTACATAGTCCACCCATTTTTACCTACCTCATCCCCATACTGTTTTTATTTATTTACTTTTCTGCTCTTTCGCAAACCAATATCTCTACCTGTACATGACCATCTGATCATTTATCACTCCAGTGTTCATCTGCAAAATTGTAATTATTCGCCTACCTCCTCATGCCTTTTGCACACAATGTATATAGACTCCCTTTTTATTTCTACTGTGTTATTGACTTGTTAATTGTTTACTCCATGTGTAACTCTGTGTTGTCTGTTCACACTGCTATGCTTTATCTTGGCCAGGTCGCAGGTGCAAATGAGAACTTGTTCTCAACTAGCCTACCTGGTTAAATAAAGGTGAAAAAAAATATACAAAAATAGTCAGCTAGGTGGGCCATATCTCAGTCATAGTCAGCTAGGTGTGTCAAGGGGGAGCGCCAACCCACTCAAGTGACGCACCCCTCCTAGGGACAGCATGGAAGATCTCCAGTAAGCCAGTGGACTCAGCCCCTGTAATAGGGTTAGAGGCAGAGAGGGGAACCGGACAGGCAGAGACAGCAAGGGCGGTTCGTTTCTCCAGTGCCTTTCCGTTCACCTTCACACTCCTGGGCCAGAGTACACTATATCATATGACCCCCTGAAGAGATGAGTCTTCAATAATGACTTAAAGTTTGAGACTGAATCTGCATCTTTCACATGGGTAGGCAGACCATTCCATAAAAATGGAGCTCTGTCAGAGAAAGCCCTGCCTCCAGCTGTTTGCTTTGAAATTCTCGTGACAGAAAGGAGGCCTGCGTCTTCTGATCATTGCCTACATGTACGGCAGGACCAAATCGGAAAGATCGGTAGGAACAAGCCCATGTAATGCTTTGTAGGTTAGCAGTAAAACCTTGAAATCAGCCCTAGCCTTAACAGGAAGCCAGTGTAGAGAGTACTGGAGTAATATGATCACATTTTTGGTTCTAGTCAAGATTCTAGCAGCTGTGTTCACCACTAACTGAAGTTTATTTAGTGCTTTATCCGGGTAGCCGGAAAGTAGTTCATTGCAGTAGTCTAATCTTGAAGTGACAAGAGCATGGATAAATTTGATTTGTCAGTACTCACCATCTACAGAGACAAACTGATATCTATTTTCCGATAGATAAGATCCACCCAGGTCAGAACTTGTCCGTGTAGACCATTTTGGGTTTCCAATCTCTCCAAAAGAATGTGGTGATCGATGGTATCAAAAGCAGCACTAAGGTCTAGGAGCACGAGAACAGATGCAGAGCCTCGGTCTGATGCCATTAAAAGGTAATTTACCATCTTCACAAGTGCCGTCTCAGTGCTATGATGGGGTCTAAAACCAGACTGAAGCATTTTGTATACATTGTTGGTCTTCAGGAAGGCAGTGAGTTGCTGCGCAAGAGCTTTTTCTAAACATTTTGAGAGGAATGGAAGATTTGATATAGGCCGATAGTTTTTAATATTTTCTGGGTCAAGGTTTGGCTTTTTCAAGAGAGACTTTTTACTGCCACTTTTAGTGAGTTTGGTACACATCTGGTGAATAGAGAGACGTTTATTATGTTCAACATAGGAGGGCCAAGCACAGGAAGCAGCTCTTTCAGTAGTTTAGTTGGAATAGGGTCCAGTATGCAGCTTGAAGGTTTAGAGGCCATGATTATTTTCATCAATGTGTCAGTAGATATACACTGCTCAAAAAAATAAAGGGAACACTAAAATAACACATCCTAGATCTGAATGAATGAAATATTCTTATTAAATACGTTTTTCTTTACATAGTTGAATGTGCTGTCAACAAAATCACACAAAAATGATCAATGGAAATCTAATTTATCAACCCATGGAGGTCTGGATTTGGAGTCACACTCAAAATTAATGTGGAAAATCACACTACGGGCTGATCCAACTTTGATGTAATGTCCTTAAAACAAGTCAAATTGAGGCTCAGTAGTGTGTGTGGCCTCCACTTGCCTGTATGACCTCCCTACAACGCCTGGGCATGCTCCTGATGAGGTGGCAGATGGTCTCCTGAGGGATCTCCTCCCAGACCTGGACTAAAGCATCCGCCAACTCCTGGACAGTGTGTGGTGCAACGTGGTGGTGGTGGATGGAGCGGGACATGATGTCCCAGATGTGCTCAATTGGATTCAGGTCTGGGGAACGGGAGGGCCAGTCCATAGCATCAATGCCTTCCTCTTGCAGGAACTGCTGACACACTCCAGCCACATGAGGTCTAGCATTGACTTGCATTAGAAGGAACCCAGGGCCAACCGCACCAGCATATGGTCTCACAAGGGGTCTGAGGATCTCATCTCGGTACCTAATGGCAGTCAGACTACCTCTGGTGAGCAAATGGAGGGCTGGACACTACGCTGACAGACACAGCAAACCTTCTTGCCACAGCTCGCATTGATGTGCCATCCTGGATGAACTGCACTACCTGAGCCACTTGTGTGGGTTGTAGACTCCATCTCATGCTACCACTAGAGTGAAAGCACCTCCAGCATTCAAAAGTGACCAAAACATCAGCCAGGAAGCATAGGAACTGAGAAGTGGTCTGTGGTCACCACCTGCAGAACCACTCCTTTATTGGGAGTGTCTTGCTAATTGCCTATAATTTCCACCTGTTGTCTATTCCATTTGCACAACAGCATGTGACATTTATTGTCAATCAGTGTTGCTTCCTAAGTGGACAGTTTGATTTCACAGAAGTGTGATTGACTTGGAGTTGTGTTGTTTAAGTGTTCCCTTAATTTTTTTGAGCAGTGTATATCCACCCCAAGATAAAATATATCCACCTCAAGATAGAATATATCTACCTCTAGATAGAATATATCCCCATCTGGATACATCTAGCTTCATATAGAATATATCAACCTCTAGATAGAATATATCCCCATCTGGATACATCTACCTTCATATAGAATATATCCACCTCCAGATAGAATATATCCACCTCTAGAAAAATATATCCACCTCTAGATAGAATATATACACCTCTAGATAGAATATATCAAACGATATATATATCTGCTTCTAGATAGAATATATCCACCTCCAGATAGAATATATAAACCTCTAGATAAAATATATCCACCTCTAGATAGAATATATCCACCTCCAGATAGAATATATCCACCCCTAGATAAAATATATCCACCTCTAGATATAATATACCCCCATCTAGATATATCTAGCTTTATGTAGAATATATCCACCTCTAGATATATCTACCTCTAGATAGAGTATATCCACCTCTAGATAGAATATATCCACATCTAGACAGAATATATCCACCTCTAGATAGAATATATCCACATCTGGATATATCCACCTTTATATAGAATATTTCCACCTCTAGATAGAATATATCCACCTCTAGACAGAATATTTCCACCTCTAGAATACATATTCCTCTATTAAGAAAATGTCCATCTTTAGATAGAATATGTCAACATCTAGATATATCCACCTCTAGACAGAAGATATCCACCTCTAGATAAAATATATCCACCTCTAGATAGAATATATCCACCTCTAGGTAGAATATATCCACCTCTAGATAGAATATATCCACCTCTAGATATAATATTTCCACCTCTAGATATAATATTTCCACCTCTAGATAGAATACATCCACCTCTAGATATAATATTTCCACCTCTAGACATATCTACCTCTATAATGAAAATGTCCACCTCTAGATAGAATGAATCAACCTTTAGATATAATGAATCAACCTTTAGATGTAATTAATCAACCTTTAGATGTAATTAATCAACCTTTAGATGTAATTAAGCAACCTTTAGATGTAATTAATCAACCTTTAGTTTTCATGAATCAACCTTTAGTTTTAATGAATCAACCTTTAGATGTAATTAATCAACCTTTAGATGTAATGAATCAACCTTTAGATGTAATTAATCAACCTTTAGTTTTAATGAATCAACCTTTAGATGTAATGAATCAACCTTTAGATGTAATTAATCAACCTTTAGATGAAATGAATCAACCTTTAGATGTAATTAATCAACCTTTAGATGTAATTAATCAACCTTTAGATGTAATTAATCAACCTTGAGATGTAATTAATCAACCTTTAGATGTAATTAATCAACCTTTAGATGTAATGAATCAACCTTTAGTTTTAATGAATCAACCTTTAGATGTAATGAATCAACCTTTAGATGTAATTAATCAACCTTTAGATGTAATTAATCAACCTTTAGATGTAATTAATCAACCTTTAGTTTTAATGAATCAACCTTTAGATGTAATGAATCAACCTTTAGTTTTAATGAATAAACCTTTACTTTTAATGAATCAACCTTTAGATGTAATTAATCAACCTTTAGATGTAATGAATCAACCTTTAGTTTTAATGAATCAACCTTTAGATGTAATGAATCAACCTTTAGTTTTAATGAATAAACCTTTACTTTTAATGAATCAACCTTTAGATGTAATTAATCAACCTTTAGATGTAATGAATCAACCTTTAGTTTTAATGAATCAACCTTTAGATGTAATGAATCAACCTTTAGTTTTAATGAATCAACCTTTAGTTTTAATGAATCAACCTTTAGTTTTAATGAATCAACCTTTAGATGTAATGAATCAACCTTTAGTTTTAATGAATCAACCTTTAGTTTTAATGAATCAACCTTTAGTTTTAATGAATCAACCTTTAGTTTTAATGAATCAACCTTTAGTTTTAATGAATCAACCTTTAGATGTAATGAATCAACCTTTAGATGTAATGAATCAACCTTTAGATGTAATGAATCAACCTTTAGATGTAATTAATCAACCTTTAGTTTTAATGAATAAACCTTTAGATGTAATTTGAATCTGATTTGCCTCATGAAAAATGTTTTAACCCCTACAATATATTTGAATTATAATCCACATAAGAATTCACATTGCTGCAGGGTTATTTTCCTAATGTTGCATATTGGTCAAATTGAGATCCTACATCTCTCGTCATGAGAATGGGTTTGACCTATAGACCTCGTGTGAAGAGAGCATGAATGCTGAACCGTCGATTAACCTTGCCAGTCATAAGTCTGATAACGCTGTTCTGTTTATTTGTTTCCTCTCACTTTGAAAGTATCATTGAATCAACATCAGAATGTATGTGGTGTTTCTATCATTTTTTATTGATAAATGCCTTGCCACACGATCTGACCAGCCACTAGCTTCCATGCCAATTCTTATCACCCATCGATGTCAGATCACCTGTTCTTCCCCTTTCCCCTTTGGGAATAACAACATCACAAGCTACTGTCAGTGTGTGTAGATAATTAGCAGAAGGCATGTTTTAGATGTTTATTCAGTGTAGCAAAAAGGCACATTTTGTCTCCCAGACTCTGCAGTGTCAGACAGCTCCCATCAGAACAGAATGTTCAACAAAGTTCAAGATCTCAAGATCAGTTTCAAGATCTTCAAGATCAGTTTTATTACATTTTGTTGTCTTGGGACTGAGTCCTTTGTCGTTGATCCTTCTAAAGGAGAGCAGTGGTGTTGACCTGATCTGACTCTTAAATGGCACCCTGTTACCTACAGTGGTTCTTCCATTAAAAGTTGTGTCATACTGCGGCACACCTTGCATGCTGCTGGAGCATTCTGTGGCACGTCATTAAATTGTCAGCCATTTTTTCTGTTTCGCCAAGTTATTTCTAGTTTGACCACCAGAGGGCATCGTTTAGAAGCGTTTTATAGTATTCCGTATTGGAATAACCAGAGACTTTAAAACCTTTTTTGTGTTAACTATTTTATGTCTGCAGAGGCAGTATTGAGTAGCTTGGATGAAAAGGTGCCCATTGTAAACGGCCAGCTCCTCAGTCTCAGTTGCTACCATATGCATAATATTAGTTTCCAAAACTGTTACAGGAGGATTGCCTTCATTAGACAACTTTGTTCCAATATTTCTATAAATCAGTGATGCTTATTCCTGTAGTAATTTGTTATGGATCCTTAACTAAATCAACATCTGCATTTTGAAACAATATTTTTTATCATAATTCTTTTAAAGAAATGTGTATTTGTTTTTTAGGCTACTGTGAAGTCTACAATACATACTGTAGTAAACATGGGAAAGTGCCTAATTCCTTATATAAGGCAGAGCAGGCCATGTCTATAAGGCAGAGCAGGCCATGTCTATAAGGCAGAGCAGGCCATACAGAATGCGGGACACGTGAGAGACCTGTTGTATTTCATAGTTGTGATGTCTTCACTATTATTCTACAATATAGGAAATAGTAAAAATACAGAAAAATCCTGGAATGAGTAGGTGTGTCCAGATGTTCGACTGGTACTTGATTAATTAATTTAATTAATATGATGGTGTTTCTATTCCATGAAAAATGAAAAACCCTCTGGGTTTCTGTTAGGATGGAAAGGAAAATATGGCACTGTACAACGTGGCGGTCAGCAGTACAGTACCGGGGTATATAGCTAAAGAATCCCTGTGTCGTGTGGACAAGAGACCGGGGTCCAAATCCACAACGGGGTTGAAGACTCCCCATGCTTGTCAGAGTCCTCATGCTTGTCAGAGTCCTCATGCTTGTCAGAGTCCCCATGCTTGTCAGAGTCCTCATGCTTGTCAGAGTCCTCATGCTTGTCAGAGTCCCCATGCTTGTCAGAGTCCCCATGCTTGTCAGAGTCCCCATGCTTGTCAGAGTCCTCATGCTTGTCAGAGTCCTCATGCTTGTCAGAGTCCCCATGCTTGTCAGAGTCCTCATGCTTGTCAGAGTCCTCATGCTTGTCAGAGTCCCCATGCTTGTCAGAGTCCCCATGCTTGTCAGAGTCCTCATGCTTGTCAGAGTCCTCATGCTTGTCAGAGTCCTCATGCTTGTCAGAGTCCCCATGGTAGGCCAGTTGAGAACAAGTTTTCATTTAAATATTCGACCTGGACAAGATAAGCAAAGCAGTGCAACAAAAACAACAACACAGAGTTACACATGGAATAAACAAACGTACTGTCAATAACACAATATAAAAAAATCTATTTACAGTGTGTGCTAATTATGTAAGATTAGGGAGGTAAGGCAATAAATAGGACGTAGTGGCGAAGTAATTACAATTTAGCAATTAAACACTGGAGTGATAGATGTGCAAGTTGAGATACTGGGGCGGCAGGGCAGCCTAGTGGTTAGAGCGTTGGACAAGTAATCAAAACAAATATGTTGTTCTGCCCCTGAACAAGGCAGTTAACTCACTGTTCGTAGTCCGTCATTGAAAATAAGACTTGTTCTTAACTGACCTGCCAAGTTAAATAAAGGTTAAAAAAATATGAGTGTGTGTAACAGTATAACGTTAGACCGCAGAGCAAGGGGAACCACTACTTCAAGGTCTCAGAGCAAGTGATGTCACCGATTGAACTGCAGGTATGGTCACATGAAACGTTTATACAATGTTTTGATAAGTCGGCCAGTTGTGATGAGAGGATGACCGGGACCTGTGAAATGATGTCCAGGAAACGTGTTTAAGGAAATATGTTGAATGGTTGTCTACTGTCACGGACACTAAACATTCTTGATGCTCAGGATAGAGGGAGAAATATGATGCCAGTAAGGACTGATGAAGCATGACATCACTCACTCTATAAGGAAGTTCATCTGTCATGACACCTAAGTCTGGTCAAACAAGGGCCTTTAATTGGCTCAACTCTACCTGTTCTACTCTACCTGTGGAAAGACTGGTCAACAGACAAGATAACATGTTTGTTGGCCATGGGCTTTTCCCCAAATCAACTGAATTCACTCATAAATGTTTCCTTATTGTTTTATTCAGTCCTCACATTCCTTTACTGCCATAGTTTACTGGGATATATGTTCATCTGAGGTGAGAGAGAGGGAGAGAGAGGTGAGAGAGGAGAGAGAGAGGTGAGAAAGAGGAGAGAGAGAGAGAGAAAGGTGAGAGAGGAGGAGAGAGAGGTGATAGAGAGGTGAGAGAGAGGGGAGAGAGGTGATAGAGGTGAGAGAGAGGGAGAGAGAGGTGATATAGAGAGAGAGGAGAGAGAGAGGTGATAGAGATGTGATAGAGAGGAGAGAGGTGATAGGGAGAGAGAGAGAGAGAGAGAGGTGATAGAGAGGTGAGAGAGAGGAGAGAGGTGATAGAGAGGAGAGAGAGGTGATATAGAGGAGAGAGAGAGGAGAGAGAGAGGTGATAGAGATGTGATAGAGAGGAGAGAGAGAGGTGATAGAGAGGAGAGAGAGAGGAGAGAGAGAGGTGATAGAGAGGTGAGAGAGAGGAGAGAGAGGTGATAGAGAGGAGAGAGAGAGGAGAGAGAGAGGTGAGAGAGAGGAGAGAGAGGAGAGAGAGGAGAGAGAGAGGAGAGAGAGAGGAGAGAGAGAGGAGAGAGAGAGGAGAGAGAGGTGAGAGAGAGCTGAGAGAGAGGAGAGAGAGGAGAGAGAGGCTGTTGGTTAACTGGGATATATGTTCATCTGAGGTGAGAGAGAGGAGAGAGAGAGGTGATAGAGAGGTGAGAGAGAGGAGAGAGAGGTGAGAGAGAGCTGAGAGAGAGGAGAGAGAGGAGAGAGAGGCTGTTGGTTAACTGGGATATATGTTCATCTGAGGTGAGAGAGAGGAGAGAGAGAGGTGATAGAGAGGTGAGAGAGAGGAGAGAGATGGGAGAAAGAGGTGAGAGAGAGGAGAGAGAGGCTGTTGGTTTACTGGGATATATGTCCATCTGAGGTGAGAGAGAGGAGAGAAAGAGGTGATAGAGAGGTGAGAGAGAGGAGAGAGAGTCTGTTGGTTTACTGGGATATATGTCCATCTGAGGTGAGAGAGAGGAGAGAGAGGCTGTTTGTTAACTGGTATATGTCTCCCTCTGAGAGGCGAGAGAGATGAGAGAGAGGCTATAGTTAACTGGGATATGTCTCCCTCTGAGAGGCGAGAGAGAGGTGAGAGAGGCTATTGGTTACCTGGGATATGTCTCCCTCTGAGAGGTGAGAGAGATGTGAGAGAGGCTATTGGTTACTGGGATATGTCTCCCTCTGAGAGGCGAGAGAGATGTGAGAGAGGCTATTGGTTAACTGGGATATGTCTCCCTCTGAGAGGCGAGAGAGATGTGAGAGAGGCTATTGGTTAACTGGGATATGTCTCCCTCTGAGAGGTGAGAGAGAGGTGATAGAGGCTATTGGTTAACTGGGATATGTCTCCCTCTGAGAGGCGAGAGAGAGGTGAGAGAGGCTATTGGTTACCTGGGATATGTCTCCCTCTGAGAGGTGAGAGAGAGGTGAGAGAGGCTGTTAGTTAACTGGGATATGTCTCCCTATGGGAGGTGAGAGAGTTGTGAGAGAGGCTATTGGTTACCTGGGATATGTCTCCCTCTGAGAGGTGAGAGAGAGGTGAGAGAGGCTGTTGGTTAACTGGGATATGTCTCCCTCAGAGGTGAGAGAGAGGAGAGAGAGGCTATTGGTTACTGGGATATGTCTCTATCTGAGAGGTGAGAGAGGAGAGAGAGGTGAGAGAGAGGAGAGAGAGAGGCTATTGGTTACTCGGATATGTCTCCATCTGAGAGGTGAGAGAGGCTCGTGGGAATGGTATCATCACGTAAAACCTACATAAGTAATTTTGAAGAGCGTTATTGTTGCTCCGGATGGAGGAAGAAGAGCGATATCAACAACTGTGTCAGTCATTCATTTTACAGGAAGTACCACTTTGTTACACAAGTCCTTTGTGTTACCCTGATGAATCTTCTCCTCCTTTCCTGTGTACCTTCACAACACTCGTCAACACCAAAACATGTTGACGGGGAGGCTCATCTTGGTGGGAGGTAGACCGGAACCTATGAAGAGTGACATCATTAAGGAAGTTGTTTTAACAAGGAAAGTCACGAAGAAGACATTCGTTCTTACAGTAATATCATCATATCCGTGTAAAGACTTGTCAAAAGATCAGAGTTATTTTTGGGCGTGGGCCTCTGATCAACGTTGCTGTCATATTGTCATGATTCATTACTTCTGGAATCTCAAAAAAAATATTGAAATAATTATTGTTGACGTGAGAGGCTCTTGTGGCTGGTGTGGTCACATATCTACAATGTTTTGATAAGTAGGCCAGTTGTGATGAGAGGAAGACCAGTACCTGTGAAGAGTGACATCATTCAGGAAGTTTAATTAACAAGGAAAGTCACACATTCATTCTTACAGTAATCACATCATATCCGTGTAAAGACGTTATTTATTTTTAACTTGGCAATTCAGCGAAGTGGGGCGGCAGGGTAGCCTAGTGGTTAGAGTGTAGAGGTGGCAGGGTAGCCTAGTGGTTAGAGTGTAGAGGCTGCAGGGTAGCCTAGTGGTTAGAGTGTAGAGGCGGCAGGGCAGCCTAGTGGTTAGAGTGTAGAGGCGGCAGGGTAGCCTAGTGGTTAGAGTGTAGAGGTGGCAGGGTAGCCTAGTGGTTAGAGTGTAGAGGTGGCAGGGTAGCCTAGTGGTTAGAGTGTAGAGGTGGCAGGGTAGCCTAGTGGTAAGAGTGTAGAGGCGGCAGGGTAGCCTAGTGGTTAGAGTGTAGAGGTGGCAGGGTAGCCTAGTGGTTAGAGTGTAGAGGTGGCAGGGTAGCCTAGTGGTTAGAGTGTAGAGGTGGCAGGGTAGCCTAGTGTTTAGAGTGTAGAGGTGGCAGGGTAGCCTAGTGGTTAGAGTGTAGAGGTGGCAGGGTAGCCTAGTGGTTAGAGTGTAGAGGAGGTAGGGTAGCCTAGTGGTTAGAGTGTAGAGGTGGCAGGGTAGCCTAGTGGTTAGAGCACTGGACTAGTAACCGAAAGTTTGCAAGTTTGAATCCCCGAGCTGACAAGGTACAAATCTGTCGTTCTGTCCCTGAACAGGCAGTTAACCCACTGTTCCTAGGCTGTCAATGAAAATAAGAATTTGTTCTTAACTGACTTGCCTGGTAAAATAAATGAAAAGAAAAGAACAAATTCTTACTTTCATTGATGGCCTAGGAACATTGGGTCAATGACCTTTTTCAGGGGTAGAGGGACAGATTTTTACCTTGTCAGCTCCAGGATTCAATCTGGCAACATTTCAATTATTAGTCCAAATCTCTAACCACTTGGCTACCTGCCAACTTGTCACATAACTAGAGTTATTTAATGGCTGTGGGCCTCCAATCAACTTTGCTGTCATATTGTCATGATTCATTGCTTCTAGATTTTAATTAAAGAGTGACATAATTATTGGCGATGAGAGAGGATCTTGGGGCTGGTGTGGTCACATGAAACGTTTATACAATATTCTGATAAGTCGGCCAGTTGTGATGAGAGGATGACCGGGACCAGTGAAATGATGTCCAGGAAACGTGTTTAAGGAAATATGTTGAGTGGTTGGCTACTCTCACGGACACTAAACATTCTTGATGCTCAGGATAGAGGGAGAAATATGATGCCAGTAAGGACTGATGAAGCATGACATCACTCACTCTAGAAGGAAGTTCATCTGTCATGACACCTAAGTCTGGTCAAACAAGAGCCTTTAATTGGCTCAACTCTACCTGTGGAAATGTATTTTATACCTTTATTTAACAGTTAAGAACAAATTCTTATTTTCAATGACAGCCTAGGAACAGTGGGTTAACTGCCTGTTCAGGGACAGAACAACAGATTTGTACCTTGTCAGCTCAGGGGTTTGAACTTGCAACCTTCCAGTTATTAGTCCAACGCTCTAAACACTAGGCTACCCTGCCGCCCCGAAAGACTGGTCAACAGACATGTTTGTTGGCCATGGGCTTTTCCCCCAATCAACTGAATTCACTCACTCATTCACTCACTCAATGTTTCCTTATTGTTCTATTCAGTCCTCACATTCCTTTACTGCCATAGTTTACTGGGATATATGTTCATCTGAGGTGAGAGAGAGGAGAGAGAGAGGTGATAGAGAGGTGAGAGAGAGGAGAGAGAGGTGATAGAGAGGTGAGAGAGAGGAGAGAGAGGCTGTTGGTTAACTGGGATATATGTCCATCTGAGGTGAGAGAGAGGAGAGAGAGGCTGTTGGTTTACTGGGATATATGTCCATCTGAGGTGAGAGAGAGGAGAGAGAGAGAGAGGTGAGAGAGAGGAGAGAGAGGCTATTGGTTTACTGGGATATATGTCCATCTGAGGTGAGAGAGAGGAGAGAGAGAGAGGTGAGAGAGAGGTGATGGAGATAGAGAGGAGAGAGAGAGGGGAGAGAGAGGTGAGAAAGAGGAGAGAGGGAGGTGATAGAGAGGAGAGAGAGAGGTGAGAGAGAGGAGAGAGAGGTGATAGAGAGGTGAGAGAGAGGAGAGAGAGGCTGTTGGTTAACTGGGATATATGTCCATCTGAGGTGAGAGAGAGGAGAGAGAGGCTGTTGGTTTACTGGGATATATGTCCATCTGAGGTGAGAGAGAGGAGAGAAAGGCTGTTGGTTAACTGGGATATGTCTCCCTCTGAGAGGAGAGAGAGGCTATTGGTTAACTGGGATATGTCTCCATCTGAGAGGTGAGAGAGGGGAGAGAGAGGCTATTGGTTAACTGGGATAAGTCTTCCATCTGAGAGGTGAGAGAGGCTGTTGGGTAACTGGGATATGTCTCTATCTGAGAGGCGAGAGAGACTATTGGTTACTGGGATATGTCTCCATCTGAGAGGTGAGAGAGACTATTGGTTACTGGGATATGTCTCCATCTGAGAGGTGAGAGAGAGGTGAGAGAGAGGAGAGAGAGGCTATTGGTTACCTGGGATATGTCTCCATTTGAGAGGTGAGAGAAAGGAGAGAGAGTCTATTGGTTAACTGGGATATGTCTCCATCTGAGAGGTGAGAGAGAGGAGAGAGAGGCTATTGGTTAACTGGGATATGTCTCCATCTGAGAGGTGAGAGAGAGGAGAGAGAGGCTATTGGTTACCTGGGATATGTCTTCCATCTGAGAGGTAACAGAGGCTGTTGGGTAACTGGGATATGTCTCTATCTGAGAGGCGAGAGAGACTATTTGTTACTGGGATATGTCTCCATCTAAGAGGTGAGAGAGACTATTGGTTACTGGGATATGTCTCCATCTGAGAGGTGAGAGAGAGGAGAGAGAGGCTATTGGTTAACTGGGATATTTGTCACACTCGCCCAAGCCAATGGCATGTACCAGATGCTCAGCAGGCTCTGCTCACACCTACTGGCCTGAGGCCAAACCACGACCAACAACATTGGACACTCTATAGAAAAAAAACATTCACTATATCATCCTGGAATATCCAAGGCCTGAGGTCATCTGCCTTTGGCCTGAAGAGCAGAAACCCGGACTTCACCAAAGAAATCGGTAATACAGACATTGTCATCCTGCAAGAAACCTGGTATAGAGGAGACAGACCCACTGGTTGCCCTCTAGGTTACAGAGAGCTAGTAGTCCCATCCACCAAACATCCAGGTGTGAAACAGGGAAGGGACTCAGTGGGTATGCTAATTTGGTATAGAGCAGACCTAACTCCCTCCATTAAATTAATCAAACAGGAACATTCTACATTTGGCTAGAAATTCAAAAGGAAATTATCTTAACAGAGTAAAATGTCCTCCTGTGTGCTGCCTATATCCCCCCACTAGAATCCCCATACTTTAATGAAGACAGCTTCTCCATCCTGGAGGGGGAAATCAATCATTTCCAGGCCCAGGGACATGTACTAGTCTGTAGTGACCTAAATGCCAGAACTGGACAAGAACCTGACACCCTCAGCACACAGGGGGACAAACACCTGCCTGGAGGTGACAGCATTCCCTCCCACATATGCCCCCCTAGGCACAACTATGACAACATAACCAACAAAAATGGGTCACAACTCCTGCAGCTCTGTCGCACGCTGGGTATGTACATAGTTAATGGTAGGCTTCGAGGGGACTCCTATGGTAGGTACACCTATAGCTCATCTCTTGGCAGTAGTACTGTAGACTACTTTATCACTGACCTCAACCCAGAGTCTCTCAGATCGTTCACAGTCAGCCCACTGACACCCCTATCAGACCACAGCAAAATCACAGTCTGCCTAAACAGAGCAATACTCAATCATGAGGCATCAAAGCCAAAGGAACTGAGTAACATTAAGAAATGCTATAGATGGAAGGAATGCAGTTTGGAAACCTACCAAAAAACAATTAGGCAACAACAAATTCAATCCCCTTTAGACAATTTCCTGGGTAAAACGTTCCAATGTAATAGTGAAGGTGTAAACTTGGCAGTAGAAAATCTTAACAGTATATTTGACCTCTCAGCTTCCCTATCAAATCTAAAAATCTCAAATAGAAAACCGAAGAAAATTAACAACAATGACAAATGGTTTGATGAAGAATGCAAAAATCTAAGAAAGAAATTGAGAAACCTGTCCAACCAAATACATAGAGACCCGGAAAACCTGAGTCTACGCCTTCACTATGGTGAATCACTAAAACAATACAGAAATACACTACGGAAAAAGAAGGAACAGCATGTCAGAAATCAGCTCAATGTAATTGAAGAATCCATAGACTCTAACCACTTCTGGGAAAATTGGAAAACACTAAACAAACAACAACACGATGAACTATCTATCCAAAATGGAGATGTATGGGTAAACCACTTCTCCAATCTTTTTGGCTCTATAACAAAGAATAAAGAGCAAAAACATATACATGATCAAATACAGATCTTAGAATCAACTATTAAAGACGACCAGAACCCACTGGATTCTCCAATTACATTGAATGTGTTACAGGACAAAATAAAAACCCTCCAACCCAAAAAGGCCTGTGGTGTTGATGGTATCCTCAATGAAATGATCAAATATACAGACAACAAATTCCAATTGGCTATACTAAAACTCTTTAACATCATCCTTAGCTCTGGCATCTTCCCCAATATTTGGAACCAAGGACTGATCACCCCAATCCACAAAAATGGAGACAAATTTGACCCCAAAAACTACCGTGGAATATGCGTCAACAGTAACCTTGGGAAAATCCTCTGCATTATCATTAACAGCAGACTCGTACACTTCCTCAATGAAAACAATGTACTGAGAAAATGTCAAAATGGCTTTTTACCAAATTACCGTACAACAGACCATGTATTCACCATGCACACCCTAATTGACAACCAAACAAACCAAAACAAAGGCAAAGTCTTCTCATGCTTTGTTGATTTCAAAAAAGCCTTCGACTCAATTTGGCATGAGGGTCTGCTATACAAACTGATGGAAAGTGGTGTTGGGGGTAAAACATACGACATCATAAAATCCATGTACACAAACAACAAGTGTGCGGTTAAAATTGGCAAAAAACACAAGATTTCTTCACACAGGGTCGTGGGGTTAGACAGGGATGCAGCTTAAGCCCCACCCTCTTCAACATATATATCAACGAACTGGCGCGGGCACTAGAAAAGTCTGCAGCAACCGGCCTCACTCTACTAGAATCCAAAGTCAAATGTCTGCTGTTTGCTGATGATCTGGTACTTCTGTCACCAACCAAGGAGGGCCTACAGCAGCACCTAGATCTTATGCACAGATTCTGTCAGACCTGGGCCCTGACAGTAAATCTCAGTAAGACCAAAATAATGGTGTTCCAAAAAAGGTCCAGTCACCAGGACCACAAATACAAATTCCATCTAGAAACTGTTTCCCTAGAGCACACAAAAAACTATACATACCTTGGCCTAAACATCAGCGCCACAGGTAACTTCCACAAAGCTGTGAACGATCTGAGAGACAAGACAAGAACGGCATTCTATGCCATCAAAAGGAACATCAATTTCAACATACCAATTAGGATCTGGCTAAAAATACTTGAATCAGTCATAGAGCCCATTGCCCTTTATGGTTGTGAGGTCTGGGGTCTGCTCACCAACCAAGACTTCACAAAATGGGACAAACACCAAATTGAGATTCTGCACGCAGAATTCTGCAAAAATATCCTCCGTGTACAACGTAGAACACCAAATAATGCATGCAGAGCAGAATTAGGCGATACCCACTAATTATCAAAATCCAGAAAAGAGCTGTTAAATTCTATAACCACCTAAAAGGAAGCAATTCCCTAACCTTCCACAACAAAGCCATCACCTACAGAGAGATGAACCTGGAGAAGAGTCCCCTAAGCAAGCTGGTCCTGGGGCTCTGTTCACAAACACACCCTACAGAGCCCCAGGACAGCAGCACAATTAGACCCAACCAAATCATGAGAAAACAAAAAGATAATTACTTGACACATTGGAAAGAATTAACAAAAAAACAGAGCAAACTAGAATGCTATTTGGCCCTACACAGAGAGTACACAGCGGCAGAATATCTGACCACTGTGACTGACCCAAAATTAAGGAAAGCTTTGACTATGTACAGACTCAGCGAGCATAGCCTTGCTATTGAGAAAGGCCGCCGTAGGCAGACATGGCTCTCAAGAGAAGACAGGCTATGTGCTCACTGCCCACAAAATGAGGTGGAAACTGAGCTGCACTTCCTAACCTTCTGCCCAATGTATGACCATATTAGAGAGACATATTTCCATCAGATTACACAGATCCACAAAGATTTCGAAAACAAATCCAATCTTGAAAAACTCCCATATCTACTGGGTGAAATTCCACAGTGTGCCATCAGAGCAGCAAGATTTGTGACCTGTTGCCACGAGAAAAGGGCAACCAGTGAAGAACACGCACCATTGTAAATACAACCCATATCTATGCTTATTTATTTTATCTTGTGTCCTTTACCATTTGTACATTGTTAAAACACTGTATATATATATAATATGACATTTGTAATGTCTTTATTGTTTTGAAACTTCTGTATGTGTGATGTCTCCTGTTACTTTTTATTGTTTATTTCACTTTATATATTATCTACCTTACTTGCTTTGGCAATGTTAACACATGTTTCCCATGCCAATAAAGCCCTTGAATTGAATTGAATTGAATTGAATTGAGAGAGGCTATTGGTTACTGGTATATGTCTCCATCTGAGAGGTGAGAGAGAGGAGATAGTTATTGGTTAACTGGGATATGTCTAAATTTGAGAGGTGAGAGAGAGGAGAGAGAGGTGAGAGAGAGGTGAGAGAGGCTATTGGTTAACTGGGATATATCTCCATCTGAGAGGTGAGAGAGAGGAGAGAGAGGCTATTGGTTAACTGGGATATGTCTCTATCTGAGAGGTGAGAGAGAGGAGAGAGAGACTATTGGTTAACTGGGATATATCTCCATCTGAGAGGTGAGAGAGAGGAGAGAGAGACTATTGGTTAACTGGGATATGTCTCCATCTGAGAGGTGAGAGAGGCTATTGGTTACTGGGATATGTCTCCATCTGAGAGGTGAGAGAGAGGAGAGAGAGGCTATTGGTTAACTGGGATATGTCTCCATCTGAGAGGCGAGAGAGGCTCGTGGGAATGGTATCATCACGTAAAACCTACATAAATAATTTTGAAGAGTGTTATTGTTGCTCCGGATGGAGGAAGAAGAGCGATATCAACAACTGTGTCAGTCATTCATTTTACAGGAAGTACCACTTTGTTACACAAGTCCTTTGTGTTACCCTGATGTACCTTCACAACACTCAGCCAAAACATGTTGACGGGGAGGCTCATCTTGGTGGGAGGTAGACCTGTACCTGTGAAGAGTGACATCATTCAGGAAGTTTATTTAACAAGGAAAGTCACACATTCATTCTTACAGTAATCACATCATATCCGTGTAAAGACTTTATTTATTTTTAACTTGGCAATTCAGCTAAGTGGGGCGGCAGGGTAGCCTAGTGGTTAGAGTGTAGAGGTGGCAGGGTAGCCTAGTGGTTAGAGTGTAGAGGTGGCAGGTAGCCTAGTGGTTAGAGTGTCGAGGTGGCAGGGTAGCCTAGTGGTTAGAGTGTAGAGGTGGCAGGTAGCCTAGTGGTTAGAGTGTAGAGGCGGCAGGGTAGGCTAGTGGTTAGACTGTAGAGGTGGCAGGTAGCCTAGTGGTTAGAGTGTAGAGGTGGCAGGTAGCCTAGTGGTTAGAGTGTCGAGGTGGCAGGGTAGCCTTGTGGTTAGAGTGTAGAGGTGGCAGGTAGCCTAGTGGTTAGAGTGTAGAGGTGGCAGCGTAGCCTAGTGGTTAGAGTGTAGAGGTGGCAGGTAGCCCAGTGGTTAGAGTGTAGGCGGCAGGGTAGCCTAGTGGTTAGAGTGTAGAGGTGGCAGGTAGCCTAGTGGTTAGAGTGTAGAGGCGGCAGGGCAGCCAATTGGTTAGAGTGTAGAGGTGGCAGGGTAGCCTAGTGATTAGAGTGTAGAGGTGGCAGGGTAGCCTAGTGGTTAGAGTGTAGAGGTGGCAGGTAGCCTAGTGGTTAGAGTGTAGAGGTGGCAGGGTAGCCTAGTGGTTAGAGTGTAGAGGTGGCAGGTAGCCTAGTGGTTAGAGTGTAGAGGTGGCAGGGTAGCCTAGTGGTTTAGAGTGTAGAGGTGGCAGGTAGCCTAGTGGTTCGGTAGAGGCGGCAGGGTAGCCTAGTGGTTAGAGTGTAGAGGTGGCAGGTAGCCTAGTGGTTAGAGTTTAGAGGCGGCAGGGTAGCCTAGTGGTTAGAGCGTAGAGGTGGCAGGGTAGCCTAGTGGTTAGAGTGTAGAGGTGGCAGGTAGCCTAGTGGTTAGAGTGTAGAGGCGGCAGGGTAGCCTAGTGGTTAGAGATTAGAGGTGGCAGGTAGCCTAGTGGTTAGAGTGTAGATGTGGCAGGTAGCCTAGTGGTTAGAGTGTAGAGGCGGCATGGTAGCCTAGTGGTTAGAGTGTAGAGGTGGCAGGGTAGCCTAGTGGTTAGAGTGTAGAGGTGGCAGGGTAGCCTAGTGGTTAGAGTGTAGAGGTGGCAGGGTAGCCTAGTGGTTAGAGCATTGGACTTGTAACTGAAAGGTTGCAAGTTCAAATCCCTGAGCTGACAAGGTACAAATATGTTGTTCTGCCCCTGAACAGACAGTGAACTCACTGTTCCTAGACCGTCAATTAAAATAAGAATTTGTTCTTTACTGACTTACCTAGTAAAATAAAGGTAAAACGTTTTTTTTTTTTTAAAAAGAACAAATTCTTACTTTCATTGATGGCCTAGGAACAGTGGGTCAACGACCTTTTTCAGGGGTAGAGGGACAGATTTCTACCTTGTCAGCTCCAGGATTCAATCTGTCAACATTTCAATTATTAGTCCAAATCTCTAACCACTAGGCTACCTGCCAACTTGTCACATAACTAGAGTTATTTAATGACTGTGGGCCTCCAATCAACTTTGCTGTCATATTGTCATGCTTCATTGCTTCTAGATTTTAATTAAAGAGTGACATAATTATTGGCGATGAGAGAGGATCTTGGGGCTGGTGTGGTCACATGAAACGTTTATACAATGTTCTGATAAGTCGGCCAGTTGTGATGAGAGGATGACCGGGACTTGTGAAATGATGTCCAGGAAACGTGTTTAAGGAAATATGTTGAATGGTTGTCTACTGTCACGGACACTAAACATTCTTGATGCTCAGGATAGAGGGAGAAATATGATGCCAGTAAGGACTGATGAAGCATGACATCACTCACTCTATAAGGAAGTTCATCTGTCATGACACCTAAGTCTGGTCAAACAAGAGCCTTTAATTGGCTCAACTCTACCTGTTCCACTCTACCTGTGGAAAGACTGGTCAACAGACAAGATAACATGTTTGTTGGCCGTGGGCTTTTCCCCCAATCAACTGAATTCACTCATAAATGATTCCTTATTGTACTATTCAGTCCTCACATTCCTTTACTGCCATAGTTTACTGGGATATATGTCTATCTGAGGTGAGAGAGAGGAGAGAGAGGTGATAGAGAGGTGAGAGAGGGGAGAGAGAGAGGTGATAGAGAGGTGAGAGAGAGGAGAGAGAGAGGAGAGAGAGGAGAGAGAGAGAGGAGAGAGAGAGGTGATAGAGAGGTGAGAGAGAGGAGAGAGAGGCTGTTGGTTTACTGGGATATATGTCCATCTGAGGTGAGAGAGAGGTGAGAGAGAGGTGAGAGAAAGGAGAGAGCGAGGAGAGAGAGAGGAGAGAGAGAGGAGAGAGAGAGGAGAGAGAGAGGTGAGAGAGAGGATAGAGAGGCTATTGGTCCTGGGGCTCTGTTCACAAACACACCCTACAGAGCCCCATGACAGCAGCACAATTAGACCCAACCAAATCATGAGAAAACAAAAAGATAATTACTTGACACATTGGAAAGAATTAACAAAAAAACAGAGCAAACTAGAATGCTATGTGGCCCTACACAGAGAGTACACAGCGGCAGAATACCTGACCACTGTGACTGACCCAAAATTAAGGAAAGCTTTGACTATGTACAGACTCAGTGAGCATAGCCTTGCTAATGAGAAAGGCCGCCGTAGGCAGACATGGCTCTCAAGAGAAGACAAGCTATGTGCTCACTGCCCACAAAATGAGGTGGAAACTGAGCTGCACTTCCTAACCTCCTGCCCAATGTATGACCATATTAGAGATACATATTTCCCTCCAGATTACACAGATCCACAAAGAATTCGAAAACAAATCCAATTTTGAAAAAACCCATATCTACTGGGTGAAATTCCACAGTGTGCCATCAGAGCAGCAAGATTTGTGACCTGTTGCCCACAAGAAAAGGGCAACCAGTGAAGAACACGCACCATTGTAAATACAACCCATATCTATGCTTATTTATTTTATCTTGAGTCCTTTACCATTTGTACATTGTTGAAACACTGTATATATATATATAATATGACATTTGTAATGTCTTTATTGTTTTGAAACTGTATGT